>NC_141087.1:10630276-10755276 GCF_041138505.1 Cibotium barometz
TCGGGGCCTCAGCCCTAGCAGAGAACTAGCTGCAAAAGAAGAGAAAACACAGAAAAAACAGAAAGAGCTTACTTCCCTCCTTGTGAATGCCCACCATAGAGTGCAACATGCCAGGGTTGGGAACCCATCAAACACAATGCTATCCACCCATGATCATACAAAATGAAAATATAAAACCATGTTTCCACAAGTATGCCCACACTCCATGGGCACGGAGTACATGGTAGGCATAATACTACCCATGAAAAAGATACGTCGATGAAGCTCCAACATCTGCTACATGAAGCTGATGTACCCTAAATGGCATAACACCTCGAGCTCAAATCCATGAACATGGCACATCATCTCCAAAGAAATCTGTTACATAACACAAGAGAGTGTGCATAAGCATCAAATTAAGCACTGCATCAGCATCTTCATCATGCTTTGTAGGCTGAACCCTCACTTCCATTAGAGAAAATTTGGACTCAAAAAGGGGCCTTGTAAGAGATCCCTTGGGATGGTGATGTGGACAAAGCAAGCCAATAAACCCACATATAATATTGGGGGGTACGTGCGTCATTTTTGAGTTCTTTATTCCATTAACTGACATGTAGGGTGTTTTTTAATTCAAAACAATGCCTCTTAAGTATAGTTTTTTATTCCCACTATGGTGCCTTATTTTATTGAAAAAAGACACCACTCTCTTTCTTCATTACACTTTTGAATGTAACGAAGCCAACTTTGCTTACCAAACTTGATCGTCCCTGTAACCCATCATCTTGCATTGTCTCCCTCATTGTCTTCCCGACTCCACAACCACAACCACTCCAAATCCGAATTGTTTTGAGCGGGAGGTTTTTGATTTTCTCTTCTTCTCAAGGCGGCAAGTTTTGAAAAAGGAAGGAAAAGTATTTGTTCTTCATGTGCCATACCTGCTTGTGCATGAATAACAATTCCATTTCTTACCTTTTTCAAGTGAGGGTTGTGCTTACAAGTACTCTGTACATTTTGGTTCATCCAGGATACCAACAAGTTTGTTTGATGGACAAGGAGGTATTACTTAGTGATGTTGTCTTTTGGTTTTAATGAAGCAATCTTCTTCACGGGAGGTAAGTGTAATATCTTTGGTTTCTTTTGGTTAAAGTGTGAGTTCATGATGCTTTTTGGTGTTGTTAAAGCACAGAACAATGCAATGGAACCTGTGAAGCAAAAGAAGAAAGGTGGACATCCACTTCCAAGTAGAAGCCGATTATGCTCCCTGCTGTAAGAGAAATTGGTCTAGGCCAGCATGCGAAGCCCACATTACTGAGCTTCGAAATGAAGGAAAGAAAAATATGGACCTATGGTTGGATGGTAGTATTTACCCACCAGATCCAACCTCCTCTCAATCTCCATCATTCTTTGGGTTGACAAGTTTCTTCAAGTTTGTGTGTGAGGGTGAAAATGGATTGCTTGGATATTGCAAAAGATTGTTTGGCCAATGTCAAAGTATCTTTGAAAGACATTTGAGTGATAGAGATGCCAGAATAAAAATGCTTGAAGGTGCAAATTTTTACTTGGCATCGATCACAACAGCTTTGCAAGCTTCAAACGAGGACAAAGCAAAAGTTTGTGCTGGGTTACAAAAAGAGTTTGATCATTTGCAGCAGACTATTCGTAAGATGCAGGACACTATTAAAGAGAAGAATGAAATTTTGGCAGTTCGAGAAATCAACAATTTCACATTGGAGAGTGAGAATGCACACCTTCGAAAACAACTTGAAAAGTTCAACAAAAAATTACAATATTTGAAAGACACACCATTGGGTGCTCAATTACGCAAGAGACAGATCAAACCATTGGAAGAACTCAATGTTGGAGGTGGCCAATGGAAGCGTCGTGTAAAAGCTTGCAGGTATTGGGATCTATAATTTCTTTGAGCACTCACTTTTCATTTTCATCTTTAGTTCCTTTTTTGGAGATGGGGGATGGGGTGTGGGGGTGGTATAGTTAGATGAATGATGGACTGAAATAGCTATCGTTGTTGCTTCAGGATGGTCACAGATGTTGTGGGTCCAAAAGAGCAAGGTTCTGATATATTTGGCAAAGTTCTGACAAAAGACATTGTGGAGTCAGCAATACAGCATCCTAAGTTTGCAATACTTCGATCAGACATAGCAAAGCAATCCTTGCAGGAGGTGAGTGAAGCATTCACTCCTGTAGATGCACAAGGTATATGTGACATGGCTGGTATAAGCACAAAGTCTTACAGGATGTTGTTTAATAAAGTTAAAGAGAGTTTCAATTGTAAGCTTGGAAAAAAAACAGTAATTCCCATTCCAAAACCATTTCACGTGAACAAAAATCGAAATATTCTCAACTTGGGAATGGTCGAACTTGTTGGAGAGCCTTGTCATGTGTCTAGTACATTGACAGTGACTAAAAAGAGCGGGGAACAGAAAATCATAGAGCTTACAGAGTTCAACAATTTCATTATGGATGTTCGGAAATTACAAATGGCTATGGTGAAATTTTATGACATCAGTGTACATGAGTGCAATGGAAGGCTGAAATTTATTTTAAAACTTGATGAGAGTGAGGTGATCAAAGGACAGAAGCTGGAAAGGGTTAGCATGACTTTAATGAATAGAGCTTTGGATGCAAGTATCAGTAATGCTGATGAGAAGCACTTTAGTGTACAATCCGAAAATAAGATTTGATGGCTGGCTGCATTTGAGGTGACGTGCTATCCATTTTTAAAAAAAGAATATTATGTTGCTATCCTCTTGTTATGATGTTGTAGACAATTTAACTGTTTGAAATTCTAAAGTGGTACTTCAACCAGACTGAGCTTCCTTCCACTATCCAGCAGCAGTCGAATGGCGAAAGCTTTATGTAGAAGGATATGGTGAATATGAGGTTGAATGGCACCTGGCTGCAGATCTTAAAACCTTGAAATGCATATTTGGTATTTCCCAAGGAGCAATGGCCAAGTATCCTTGCCTGTACTGCATGACCGAACGAGGTGTCTCTAAAGGAGGAAAAGAGAGAGAATGGAAATGCCTAAATGCAATCAGTAATAGGCGTGAAGCCCCAAATCGTGATGCTCCAGGAGTGGATCCTAATTGGGATCCAATTCTTCCTATCCCTTTGATCAGAGTTCATATTTGTGTTTTGCATGCGCTGGTTAGAATAATTGAGAAACTAGTCTACATGTACATCGAATTTTCATGGAATATGAAACCAGCATTAGAGAGTGAAAGAACTATTAAAAAAATAGAGCAAGTGCTTTCAGATGCAGGTTTACATTGTGGTCAAGTGAAGATTGAGAAGGACTTGAGAAGATCAAGGAAGACCGGAAATGTTCCTAGCAAACCATGTTTTGTAGGTGCAAAAGCCAGAAATTTCTTATCTAATCATACCTAGAGAGGTCATCTAGGTACAGATTTTGAGGTGTGGAGGAAGCTTCATGCAGCTGTACCTGATCGAGGCTCTTCAGGACAAGCAAGGGTGGCAAAGGCCAAAGCATGGTTGGCACTTGATCGCCTAGCACCTTTGTTGCAAAAAGCAAGGTTTGAAGATGGGGATGTTGAGAAATTTGAGGCAGTTGTGACAAAGTTCTACACTAGCCATGAAAAGGCATGGGGTGCGACAAACTTGACACAATACATGGTTATTACTTGAAAACCTACAGCTTTTAGTTTTTTTTGTTGTTCAAAAAATATTGTACGATACTAAATGTCTTGTTGTTGTTGAGCATTTGTAGCACATTTTGCATGCACATGGAACCTTTTTTGCGGAAGAGTTTGGAAGCCTTGGGATTTGGTCTACCCAAGGCATGGAAAGATCTCATTGGCAAGCACGTTGTGCCTATCAAAAGGGCCACTCAACATGGAGGAGGAATGAAGAAAAGTAATCCCATGAAGAAACTATGTCAGTGGTGGTATAGGCGGATTCAAGTGAGGGCTCGTGTGAAGATCAAACAGTCTGAATCAGCTGTGTCATGTGCAATAAGAAAGATGCAGGCTGAATGGAGACGATCAATATATGTCTCCTCACAGGGAAAGCAATCCCATGAAGCAACTATGTCAGTGGTGGTATAGGCGGATTCAAGTGAGGGCTCGTGTGAAGATCAAACAGTCTGAATCAGCTGTGTCATATGCAATAAGAAAGATGCAGGCTGAATGGAGACGATCAATATATGTCTCCTCACAGGGAAAGCAGAATCATGCTGAATGGCTAAGACAACGACAAAGATAGGGCAGAGTGTGGAAGAAAATTGATCATTGAAATACATATTATAAAACAATGATGTAACTGTGAAAGATTTTAAAAGAACAAGAGCTTTCATCTATGTTCCATATAAATGTTTTCAATATATATACATTTCATAGTTTTTAATGGTAAGCAAGAAGAGTATTGAGAAATATGAAGAAACTTCTTAGCAACTGGAACAATCTAAATCTGTTAATCTGGAGCAGAGACTTCCCCCAGCCGAGCCTTTTTTGATGAAGTTTCTGCATCATCTTCTTCATCCTCTATCAATGGCACAACAGGGACCTTTGGCCTTGCTGTTCTAAGAAGATGCTTCTTCCCGCAATCACTCAACAGATTAGGATCTGTGATTCCACATGCCAACCCGTAAGCAGCATATGTTAAATAATATTTACATCTCAACGAATATACTTCAGGTCCCTCTCCAAAAATTCGAACAGCTGCTTGCCGCTCCAGAAGTATTGCCTTGTTTGCATTCAGCCTTAAGTGATAGCCACCTAAATACCTGGATAGAGTCTTTATCGCCATCAGAGGAAAACTTGCATTGTCCTTAGAGAAGCTAGCGTGAAATATCACAATTTGAGGGAATTTTAGGCGATCTATATATGTTCCTAGTGTCGAATTGTGGCCCAATCCCGCCATACGCTTGCCTGAAGCACGTTTGAGGAATGTGTCTTCATACATTTCTAACTGAAAAAATAAAGGAGCATTAGCCAGAAACAACATCACCAAACATTTCAGGACAAAGTTGATAAAGCCAAATCCGCAACAAAAGTACGAAAACACAACAAAAAAAACTAACCTCTTGGTTCTCATCTGCTTCAAGCAAGGCGTCTTGCCATAAATTAGTGCTCGAACTAGGAACGGTTTTCGTTGACTTACTTGGCACATCCCTAAACCCTCCCATGTTGGTAATATTCAGTCTTTCCCTTGCTTCTTGTAGCTCTTCCTCTACGGCATCTTTTCCTTCATATTTAAGGGCATCAGCATAGATTATCTTTAGTGTTGCTGCAGCAGATAGGAACTCGGTGTCTTTCACATGGCTATCCACTAGTAAGTACTTATCTATCCCATCATCATCTACAAAATTATCATCGACCTCCAGATTTTGGGCTATAAAAGCTATGCAATGGTCCTCCCTTAAGTTAAATACATGTTGTATGTCTGTCAGCAATATATACTCTGAATCTCCTACTTGGTAGGAGGGGAGTAATGGCGTTGGAATGGGGGAGGAGTCATCTGATTCAATCATAAGCTGACCTATATCAGTGTTTTGTTCTCTCACTGTCTCAATATCAACCGTGGAACTGAGCTTCCTCTCTTCTTCAACATTGAACTCCTCAATCACATGAGGAGTGTCCTCCTATTCAGCAACATCCTCAATGGTGGGACTAGCCTGACGAGAAACCGTGTCTTCACTTTCATTTGTTACATGCGGCTCTGTACATTCTTCATCTGTTAATTGCACGTTCATGTGCAAGAAGCATAAGAAGGCATAAGAGTATTCCATCAAGCGGCATTTTCTTTTGTGAAAAGGGCATAGCAAAGATCTCTTCTTATCACATGGTACCTTGTGCCAATCCCTGTTTAACCTCAGCTTCTTCTCCGGCAACACCTTGAGATTAAAATGAATGTGATTTTTTCCATCAATCATCATTGGTTCTTCATTTGTGAGCTCGTCAAACTCTTGCTTTGCCTCTTCAAAGTATCCATGATGGTTAGAAAATGTATCCTCCAGAGAAAAATTGCAATTGAACATCAACGAAATTGCAGGGTGCAAATCATGACGTCGACATTTGTAGAGGAAGTCATACAACAGAGTTGCAGGTGTTTCTTTAATCTCTTCGTCCACATCAAACTCGACTTGAACTTGCGCCATGGCTGAATTCAAGGGTGTAGATAAGACATGGAAAATATTAGTTCAAGCAATGAATCAAGAGACAGTCGGTCTTAAACAACAAATCTCTGTGTGGTGTGAATAGATTCAACATAACGCGAGAGGAGATGCCAGAGGAATCCAGGTATTCCTCCTCATGTTGTAGTGAATCTATTTTCCCTAACGCAAATAAAATTGCAGCTTAATCAAGGACCTCTTCTCGCGTTATGGTGAATCGATTCACCATAATGCGAGGAGGAATATTGTGCTTCCTATGGGACCTTCGCTCGCGTTATGGTGAATTGATTCACCGCAACATGATGACTTTTTCATCCTTTGGCGCCGCCTCTTACGTTATGGTGAATTACAAATAAAGATACTTCTCAAGTACCCATACTGAGAGAGGAGGTGTCAAACGAATTAAAATAGTCTTCTTCGCTGTCAATTCACCATAAGGCGAGGAGTCATAGGTTTTCAATTCACCTTAACGCGATGAAAAGACAAAGCAAGGAGTTTTGCACGAATGAAACCAAAAGAACGAAATAACAAAAGAAGAAGGAAGCACAAAAGAGATAAAAATACCAGGAAAACGAATTGTATACAAACGTCACAGGAGATGGAGATGAAGGAGTTTGTCATTATCTTTGATGGAGATGAAGGAGGTTGGAGGTTTGTCTTTGACGTTTGATACAGGAGGATGAAGGAGGATGATTGATGAAGGAGGGTTGGAGGAGATAGTCAGTCGTCGTTGATGGAGATGAAGGCCGTTGGTAGGGAGATAAATGAGAATACGAACTCCAAGAGAGGCAATAAATGAGATGGGTATCCTAGAGAAGCAATTAAAAACCGTTTTTAATGCTATGCGACACGTCAGCGCCGCGTTTTCACCCGCCATTCCATGAATGCCACGTGGCAGCCCGCCATGTACCTAGCACGTGTACAAGCTATAAAGTTTAATCAAAGCTCTTTTTAATGCTATGCGACACGTCAGCGCCGCCTAGTCACCCTGGCAGCCCGCCAGTACGTGTGTTCGCTCTAAAGACTAATCAAAGCCGTTAATCACGCCACCTTTTCGTCCTCTTATCGATTTTGCCTTGTCCGTCCTCCTGCTTGCCTCCAGGTGACTTCCGACTACCGCCACAGTACTGAACCAATATTCCACCTCCTGCACGACAGTCTCCATCCATTCTCACGCAAGAAATGTAAGTTTTTGTATATTACTTGATTGTTTTGTAAGTTTCTTGTATATTGCTTGTTTGTTTTGTTTTTTCTTCGACTGTTTGCCCTCTGCCATTGTTTTTTCTTCGACTGTTTGCCTTCTGCCATGGTGATTCGATTCACCTAAAGCACATGACGGGCCATTAGAATCTCAATACGCTCCATGTCTTATGGTGAATCGAATCACCAAAATGCAAGATGGAATGGTAAGAGATTCGCGATAATCCTCCTCCCGTTGTAGTAAATCGATTCACTATAACGCGAGGAGGATTGTTTTGCTTTGACTGGCCCTTAGTCTCGCGTTATGGTGAATCGATTCACTATAACGCAAGACCAAAGGGCAAAGGATTCACGATAATCCACCTCTTATTGGTGTCAATTAATTCACCTCCTACACGACAGTCTCCATCCATTCCCACTCATAGAATGTGATGGAAGTGTATTACTTGATTGTTTTGTGAGTTTCTTGTATATTCCTTGATTGTTTTGTTTTTCCTTCGACTGTTTGCCCTCTGTCATTATTTTCTCTTCGACTGTTTGCCCTCTGCCATGGTGATTCGATTCACCGTAAAGCAGACGACGAGTCATTAGAATCTCAATACGGCTCTATGTGTTATGGTGAATCGAATCACCAAAATGCAAGACGGAATGGTAAGAGATTCACGAGAATCCTCCTTCCGTTGTAGTAAATAGATTCACTATAACACGAGAAGGATTGTTTTGCTTTGACTGGCTCTTAGTCTTGCGTTATGGTGAATTAAATCACTATAACGCAAGATCAAAGCTCAAAGGATGCACGATAATCCGCCTCTTATTGGTATCAATTAATTCACCATAATGCGAGGAGGATTATTGTGTTTCTGTGGGCCTTCATCTCGCGTTATGATGAATGGATTCACCATAACGCGAGGAAGTGCATATTGCTTTCTTGGCCACCCTCTCTTGCTTTATGGTGAATTGTTAATTGTGTACTACTGAATAGCTAAGTTTTCTGCTCTTTCTTGCGTTTTCAGATGGCTCGTGTAAGGCATATAGCTAGACCCATTGACAATGCAGCTCCCTCATCTACTGGGAAGAAGATGGGCGCTCTGAAAGCCTCAAGATCGAGGAAATCAAGCAGTCCTTCTCGATTATCCAAAACGCAGCCTAGACTACTAAGGCGTTTCATAGAGCATTCGTCAGCTCTGCGAGAAATCACAAAGTTTATGAAGCTGCTATTCCAAGATTGCCTTTCCAGAGGTTTGCCAGGAGAATTTGTGAGCAAAATGGAATTTTGTTTAGGTGGAAGGCATCGGCCCTGTTTTGCTTGCAGGAGGCCACAGAAGATTGGATGATCGAATTTTTTTTGATAGTTACGTTCTTGCTGTCCATGCACACAGGATGACAGTGATGAACAAAGATTTTTTCAGCCTAGTAGCCCTTCGTTTCAGATACGATAAGTTACTTAGACCAATTACGTTTACTGATGAACGAATGTTACAAATTTTGGATGTCTGTCCTGTACAAAAAGTGAGAATTGAAGAGGTGACCGAGGGAGGTCCAGATCATGAACATCAGACTCGGGCAAATTTAATGACAAGCGCTCAAAGGGAACATCAAGCTGCAATGCTTGCATTGCAAACAAAAAGGGAAAATGTTCACGCACTCCATGCCATGAATCGGGAGACGCTGCATTTTTTGTTGCTGGAGTTCTATGTACCCTTTAATATTAGAGGGCATAGATGTTATTTCCCGATTCATGCTGAGGAAATCAACATTTTGTTTGATCCTAAAACTGAAGTCAACGACAAAGTGCTCAGATGTGTTTTAAGGTATACTCTTTTCTCTGTCCTCGCACAATTTTTCATTCTTGGCTCTTAAAGTTTATGCCTCACTCTTGATATGTTTCCTTGTGAAGTTTTGTTATTTCGCAATTGCCCGAGGATGTACAGCAACGAGTGTTCTAGATTGATTCACTGGTCTCAACACTGTTGCTAGTAGAGTCAGTTCCGTACCTCGATGTGCTGAACTGGTTTCGGGAGGTCCAGCTGGACGATGCTCGAGTATTTTTTTTGGAATATCATGAAAAGTGAGTTCATCTCTCTATCTCTCTTGCATGATGTTTATACGAATCACCGTACACAAGTTATATAGTGCTTCCTTTGGATTGAAACTAATAGAAATCTATTTGGATGTGATGCAGTTCCCATTGGAGTCTTATACTAGTCGACGTGCAAGACAATGTCATTTACCTTGCAAATTCGACATCTGGTGTCCATGGCAATGTTTTGCTGTAAGTAAAAATCATTAAGATACATATTATTGTTTGAGTTAGAAGTCCGGATTGATCAGGATAATGATTGGTCTTTGTTTACAGTGGTGTCAGGAAACTAATGGTGGCAGCTTACGAGAGCCTGAGCATGGACATCGACCATCCGAAGGGTTAGTGTCCCCAAACAAGAAGATGGTTACAGCTGTGGGTGGAGGGTTGCACTTAATGTAATGTTGCTGCTACGGAACATTTTTCAACTCCCTTCAGAGGATGTAAGTATTTTTCAGCTCCCATACGCATGCGTACTTTTGTTTATCTTCTTGTATATTGTCATGTTGATCTTATTTATGCCTTGATGAATTGTGATGGTAGTTTCCATCAATGTCTTGCTACGTGGACCTAGACGTCCAAACGTTTAGGGAGGAAACGATTGCAAAATTGATCGAGGTCGCTGAAGTTATGCCTCCAGACAGCCCAATGGACTTCATCCCGCCCAATCCACGAGGGGGGATAGGCCCCCCTGAGCCTCTTACATGGGCTCCGTACTTGGGAGAAGAGCCATGGCTCCATCCTGAAGCCGATACCTATGGGTTCCAGTAATAAATAGTTTTTTCCTTCTTCCAACAAATGTACGTTTGTAAATATGCAGCTATACATGTACATTTATATTTTTTTGCACATATTTAGTGTTATTGGAGAGAGAACATCAATTGTAAATGCACTTTTAATTTGAAAATCAGAGGATCAAATTTGCTACTGTGTTCCTTCACTGCTTGTTTTCTTACTTTAAGCCTTTTTTGTGTACATAAAAATTCAATTGGGGAATTTTTACCTTCATTACATTGTTTTAAACAATAAAGCATTACAAAAGCAATGTTCTGAATAGATAAGTTTATTGCATATGAAAAATACATTGTCACCGTATACATGGTCACATCATATATCTTCTAGTGCCTCCAATTCATGTGGGGCTGCAACATCTTTACAAATGATCTAATGCTCTCTTCTTTTACTTAGCTTCCGACCATCGGGCTTGAAGCAAAATTGATCTGGAGGATTCTGAAAAGCTACTTCTAATTCCTTCCTAACATATTCGAGAGTCCAATTCTCTTCCACTTCCAATGTCAAAGATGGGTGACCCTGTCGAATCATAACTATATCTATCAAGCAAGAGTGGCTGCCATCTCTTGTATCTTGGTCCATGCTTTCCCAGTTGTTCTTGATCCATCGCCACCTTCTATAAGTAAATGACATGCACAGATGTTGCCTGGCAATATAGTATCTGATTCCAAAATATCATTAGGATAATTTTTCGAGTATAATCAAATAAGTGTTGTAACTGTTTCACAAAAATACATTTGAATGTCATAACACTCACCGAAATGCAATGTCGGAGGTGTTCAATCGACATTCGATCAAATCATCTCCCTTTGATGATTTCACTCTCCAACCTTTGTGAAACAAATGATCAAGCCAGGCTTCATCTATATCTTTGCACACAAAAGTTGTTCTAGTTTTTCTCAATTGTTTACAATCAGAAAATAAATGAACAAAGCATGCAATTGGAACAAACAAACTTAAGTGGACATTTCTTGCACCAATGCTAGGCTTCATAGCACATTTAATATCATTAAACATTTTGGTCCTGTATGACTCTATCACTTCTGTGTCAAGCAATGGCCACTCAGGACTATCAAGTGCGGGCAACGGAATACGTTCCAACTTCCCATGTCAACTCGATATTGAGTGGGCAAGGTATAAAATGAGTTATAGAAATATGTTCTACTTCTTGCGAGATCACTTGGTGCATGACCTTCATATTGAAGTTCCCCCACCTCACCATGTACGACATTCAAGAATCCCGTCAAGCATTGTGCAGGCTCCCACTCCTGAAGATTGGATGGGTACAAATCTGTGCAAGGCAGAAAAATGTATATCAATCACCTTATTTGCAACATTGAAATACAAAACACAAGCACTTACAATGTGGTCTGTGTCTTGGAAGCAGGGATTTCATATTCACGTGATCACAGCCTTTTTTCTTGTGATCACAGCTATTGTTCACAAATCTCAATGTTCACAAAATTCACAGTTCTCAAATCCTAGAGGGTGGGATGACCTGGTAACCCACAATTGGCCCGCCGGGCTACAAGTCTGGACCGCCGGGCCCGCCGGGCGCGCAGAAGCCCGTCGGGCCCGCCTCCCGGCCCGGCGGGCTATATTGTGGTATAAAAGGGTGGTCCAGGGGGTCACTGTTCACAGAATCTTCCTTGTACTTGGTGTCAGTGGTGCTAGTGTGATCAATTTGAGGTAATTTTTAAGTTGAAAGTGTTGGTGTCATTTAATTTTTTGCATACGCTTAAGTTTAACGTTGTTTGTGATGCATGTGCATGTGTCGTTAAATGTTAAGAGGCCCGCTGCAGATGGCCGAGCGATTGGCTAGGTCTGCTGATGTGCACTCTTAATATTTAACTTATGTTGTGGCACGGTATCTGCAAATGGTCGGTTTACTGACTAGGTTTGCAGTTACCAAGTTACAATGCGGCTTTGTTTTTGTTAAATGCTTTGAGAGCCCGCTGCAGATGGCCGGTTTACTGGCTAGGTCTGCTGATGTGCGCTCGTAGCATTTGACATGTGTGATGCTTTGCTACTTAGTACGGTATCTGCAGATGGTCGGTTTACTGACTAGGTCTGCTGACACCAAGTTATGTGGTGAAGTTTGTTTTTGTTATTTGGTTTGATAGTCATCTGCAGATGGTCGGTATACTGACTAGGTCTGCTGACGATGTGTCAAAGCATTTAACTTGTGCCATAGTTTTCATCTTAATGCGATATCTGCAGATGGTCGGTATACTGACTAGGTCTGTTGACGTCAAGTTAAGTCGTAAACTTGTGTTTTGTGTTTGTTTTTGACGATGAATGTGATTATTTAGTTTGCATGACATGAGTCATAAGTGTGTTGGATGTAGAAATCTCTTAGTTAGCTTACAAATAGCATTTTTTGTGGTTATAAATGTTGCAACTATTTGTCAATTATATTGTGCAGATTGATGGCGACGCTTGCACTTACTCCTGAAATCAAGAAATCAATTCGTATCAAACTCGTTACCCTCATTAGTTGCTTGTCACCTAATCACATCGAGGGTATTGTGTCTGATAGGAATCGATTTGAGCAAATATTAGGTGAGGTTGTCCGCGCAGTGAAAAATATCCATGTGGGTGCTGATGGAGCAGCCATCAAGCATTTTGTTACTAGCATTGTGGGCAACATGCCTAGATGCGCTGTTGACCTAGGTGACGACAGACCAGCGGAAACAAATGAATCCAAGCTGGAGCACTTCCACACAAAATGGAAGGTAAAGAAAGAGAGGTCCAAGCGTGCAAAGGCCATAGACACCCAAGCTATCCTGAGCAAGAGAGCTCGCAAAGAGCTGGACCGGCCTGCTGATGAACAAGAAGATTTATCATCTGGTGCACGTGAGGTCTCTAAAGGCACCCACTTGCAGCGCACAAAGCATAATACTAACTGCAGCATGACAATTGGGTTGCCTGCAGAGGCCATCATCACAGAAAAGAAGATGGGCTCTGGATCGTACGGCGTTGTACATAAATGCCATATTCAAGGTGTCTCCTGGTTTCCAGAAGGCATTTCTTATTGTGCAAAGCAATTCCTTGGTAGCCGAAGGGCTCAATTGAAGTCTTTTGCTCAGGAGGCTTCAATCGACCTAACCCACAGGGGCATAGTGTTCAAACCCACAAATATCGCCAACAAAGTAGAGCACGATCAACGCCCCTGGAGAGCCCCTGAGCTCGCAGATGTAAGGTTCCCTTGTCCATGGAGCAAGGCATCAGATGTCTTCTGCTTGGCTTGGGTGATTGAAAAGTTTACATTATTTTGTGCTGAGTTTGCAGAAATGACCAAAGTGCCGTGGGTGGGTAAAACTGCCATCCACACAAATTTGATTAAGGAATGGACGGCTGCCTATATGACGCCATCAAAGGAAGATAGGAAGACCATGGCAGATTTTGAGGAGCAATTGAAGAATTTGGAAGTGTCACCTGCTGCATGCTTACGTCCACTATCTGAGATGACACCACACTTATTATAAAGCCTCTTGTAAATGATATGTTTTGGTTGGCTATCTATTCCATGACCTGCATTTAATCGACTGACACTATTTTGGTCCCAATTGTTAAATATTATTTTGATCCCAATTCTCTCTCTCTCTCTCTCTCTCTCTCTCTCTCTCTCTCTCTCTCTCTCTGAGTATTTGAAAATAACAAGTTTGCAGTAAATAAACATTGATTTTATAAACTTATACCTAACATCTGAAAATAACTTTAAAGCTATTCCTAAATTAACATTGATTCTATAAACTTAAAGTGTATACATACTTTTTCTCAGATGGCTGATAATAATGAAGCCGCAAAGAAGGCATTTGAACGCTTAAAGCAAATCTCGGGCAGTGGCACTGTGAATGATGCGGCACGTATTGCCGGACGCACCTCCAAATGGGCACCGGCCCATGGATTACAGTATGCCCAAGTAAACAAGAATGTGTCCAAAGAGATGGTCAAGAGCATCTGGCCTGACGTCTCCAATGATGCCATAAAAAAAGGGCGCTTGAAGCTGACACAATGTAGTGTTCCTTTAATTATCGAGCATGCGGAGCGCATTTTTGTGGATGTCATGGCCCAACCCATGCATCACGGTGACTGTCCCCTCTGGTTTGCTAAAATGCTATATGCACAATTTGTGCAGAATTCAGTTGTAGACTTTAGCTCTCGACCTCCTCATCTACATGTGGAAGACATTCGGAGTGAGTCAATCACTATGCCTCGAGATGAGTTGCAACTGGCCATTCTTGGAGCCTCAATGGAAGTTCATCACACGGTTGATGAGCTTCAAACTCAAATCAACCAAATTAGAGGCACCCAAGGCCCTCAACAGACGGAAGCAGCACCAGAGCGCGGGCAAGCACCTGAAAGTTCAAGCGCTAGAGATATACTAAGAGAGAACAAGCTCTTGAAGAGACGCATAACGCAAATGGAGGAGCAAGGCCATGCAAACTCTCCTATGACGGCATTTGAACACCCGAATAGTTTGGAGCAACCACCTCTACATGGGCACGAAAGTGGCGGACCATGCCCTATTTGTTATAGTTTCTTTCACTCATGGTCTGGCCACTACACTGTCCCATGTGGGCACATGTACCACTTGACCTGTCTTTTGTAACACATGGTCAACAGAACTACGTGTGCTTTGTGCGGCAAAGAATTTCACAAAAATTTGTATATATGTTTTAAATTGGGTGCCGACTATGATCGGTTGACCAATGCACGACACATGGACGAGTTAGAGCCGCATTTAAACTTATCTCTCTCTTAAATGCAACCCTGGAATTTAACAAGATTCGGCAACTTTGTTCAAAAGATTTCCAATGCTCTCTCTCTATCTCTCTCTCTCTCTCTCTCTCTCTCTCTCTCTCGCACACACACAAACACATGCACACAGATTACTTTGGAGTGTGTCAAAACTAACATGATTTCGTATTCTAAGTTTAACATGACATGACTAAAAACCATACTCTCTAAATTGACACTAACATGTTTGATATCTAGTTGTTGCAAGACGGATTACTTTGGAGTGTCTCAAAACTAACATGATTTCGTATTCTAAGTTTAACATGACATGACTAAAAACCATACTCTCTAAATTGATCACCAAGATGTTTGATATCCAGTTGTTGCAAGACGGATTACATTGGAGTGTGTCAAAACTAACATGATTTCGTATTCTAAGTTTAACATGACATGACTAAAAACCATACTCTCTAAATTGACACTAACATGTTTGATATCTAGTTGTTGCAAGACGGATTACATTGGAGTGTGTCAAAACTAACATGATTTCGTATTCTAAGTTTAACATGACATGACTAAAAACCATACTCTCTAAATTGACACTAACATGTTTGATATCCAGTTGTTGCAAGACGGATTACTTTGGAGTGTCTCAAAACTAACATGATTTCGTATTCTAAGTTTAACATGACATGACTAAAAACCATACTCTCTAAATTGATCACCAACATGTTTGATATCCAGTTGTTGCAAGACGGATTACATTGGAGTGTGTCAAAACTAACATGATTTCGTATTCTAAGTTTAACATGACATGACTAAAAACCATTCTCTCTAAAATGTTCACCAACATGTTTGATATCCAGTTGTTGCAAGACGGATTACATTGGAGTGTGTCAAAACTAACATGATTACATCAAACGTGAGGAGCGTCTGCGGGTGGCTTTACTAACACCAAAATCGGGTTGCAAGTTTTCTTCTATCTCTTCAATAAAGCACAAGTTATCGCTCGTATGTGGGACATTAGGCTCTACATCTCCATTCTCTTCTGCATCATACTCATCCTGAGTAATGTCATATGTCCACTTAGGCATCTCTTTGTTGTAATCATCTGACTCAATTGACTTCACCAATTTATCATTACAATACATATACACCAACTTCTCAACTCTATCACTCAATAAACGATTTCTGCTAATAGAATGCACATACTTGTAACTGCTCCAATTACGTTCAGAACTAGAATTTGAAGCACATTGCGCAAGCACTCTCACAGCTAAGCGTCGCAAAGTTGGAACACTTCCCCCATTCAACATCCACCATTTCCAAGCAGGCTGTTCCTTAGCAAGCTTTTGCACAAACTCCAAGGCAAATCTACCTTCTTTCAATTTATACTTGGTTAGCTCAATTACCGCTGTTGCTTGCCCATCTGGACCTTCATAAAATCGCTCCACAACATCATAGAAATCATCGATTACCTCCTCATCTAGGGCATTCACGTCCATATGCCAGTATTCTGGGTCAAGACAATATGCAACACTATGCAATGGACTATGTGCTCCTACCCACCGAGCGCTTACATACTTGGCCAAGATATTTCTCCTTGCTCTGGTGAATGGAGGACTCCAATGCTTGACAACAGTTTTAGTGGGCTCCTCTGGGTTTGCGAGGCTTTCTTGAATGGACCACCACGCCATCCAAACCTTCCCGATATTTGGCAATCTAGAATCCAACTGGCGCAAAGCAAGCATAACTGGCATCATAACATGATAACAATCTGCTGCTTCCTCCCATAAACTATGATCCGATATCAAAGATCGCATGTACCTCACCTTTTCTTTAACCTTTTCGCACTGGTCAACCTCCCACTCAGAGAAGCCAGCACACACAAAGGTTTCCATGACTGCATTCCTATTTCTTAGGAGAGATTGAAGCATATAAAAATTAGTGCAAAATCTGGTTTCACAAGGCAACTTTAGCATAGTTTCCATGCGTTGACGATACATATCTAAAACACGTTGCCGTTTGAGCACAAATTTGACAATCTTACTTGCACTATCGATAATCTCCTTGAACCACTCTGTATCAGCATTTTTGTACCAATCTTGTAACACCAAGTTAAGGCTATGAGTGTTACAACCAAATGTATAGATATTGGAAAATCGAGATTCCAACATACGACCTGCTGCTCGACAATTAGCTGCATTATCCATAATCACTTGAAGCACATTTTCAGACCCAACTTGGTCGATAGCATCACCAATGATATCGGTGATAAATTGACCAGATTTAATTTCCCCGGAGCTATCAACAGCTTTGATAAAGCATTCCCCACGAGGACATACCAACATTACATTTATCAATGGACGTCTTTGGGCATTCGACCAACCATCACTGACAATTGTGCATCCAGACTGATTTGTGGTGTCAATTATGAGTCTTTGAACGCTTTCCCGTGTGTTGTCATAGCACTTGTCAAGTAATTGATTTCGCATGTGGTGATAAGTTGGTGGACAAAACCCAGGTCCATATTCTCCAATCTTCTTCCAAGCCATCTTCCATGAATCTTTCGTGACCATAGACAATGAAGAACCAGTAAAGAAGATCGCTTTCGCTAAAGCAAGTTGAGCATCCTCTAAAGCAATGGCACGAAAGCTGTCAACTAGATTAGTTTGTCTGGTACGAGACATACCCACCTGAAACTCAGGAGATGCATCCATCGGTATTGAGACATCTGGACCTTGGGTGTCATTTTGGCAAGTAGTATGTGTTGGAGTCACTCCTTGGTTGGAGATCCCTCCACTTGATGCTGCCAAATTCGGCGATTGGTGATTTCTTGCACAGAGATTGGGTCTCTTGTTTTGTGATGCTTGTTTACTTATCAAAGCTCTAAGGCGCTTTGCAGCATCATCAGCTCCTGCACCCTTGCATTTACCTCCGGGATTTTTTGTGCTAGTGCCAAGCAAATGCTCCCTTATTCTGGGAGCACCCCCAGATTTTACCAAGCCACAAAAATTACACTTCCATTCGACAAATCTAGAAAGATTGGAAGCAAATTGCCATTCAGGTCCCGGTGATTTTCCTCCGCTCCTCCTCTTGCCACTTTGAGACGCAACATTCAAAGTTTGTGCTGTCATATCTCGTTGCAAGGAAACTCCACTAGTTTCTAATGGTCTGTTGCTTCGTTGGGTTGATGTGCCGCAATTAGAAGCAACCATTGTAACACCTAAACAACAATCATGCAAGATTTGAGATCCAAAACAGCCTGAGTAAAACTAAAATATGCAATTATAAAGTCTAAAACCCACTTCTTGCCAATGCAACCGAACGTTTGGTGAGATGCATTTGAGGCAATCCATCCCTAAATAGAGATGATGTCCCGAACATCTCACCACCTATATCCTCCTCTAGAGAAGCTCCTACCCAGACCAAATGGCACTCGAGTAGACCACCCAAGAGGAGGTATTGCTAGTCGACCTAAAGAAATCAAACGTTTGGTGAGATGCATTTGAGACAATCCATCCCTAAATAGAGACGATGTCCCGAACATCTCACCACCTATATCCTCCTCTAGAGAAGCTTCTACCCAGACCAAATGGCACTCGAGTAGACCACCCAAGAGGAGGTATTGCTAGTCGACCTAAAGAAACCAAACGTTTGGTGAGATGCATTTGAGGCAATCCATCCCTAGATAGAGATGATGTCTCGAACATCTCACCACCTATACCCTCCTCTAGGGAAGCTCCTACCCAGACCAATTGGCACTCGAGTAGACCACCCAAGAGGAGACATTGCTAGTCCACGTAACAAATACGATAAACCATTTACAATCAAAATCTTATAAAATACAAAATATTATTAACAAGCTTCAAACAAAAATCCAGAATATTTATACTCACCTCTTGTGTCTTTTAGCCTGAGGTGAGCCACCCAAGTGCTTTGGTAAAGCACATTTGGAAGTGAGGGGAAACCCTTTATATAGGTCCCTCCAAAACAGCCAAGTTTTTGGCGCAAAAAAAGGCCCGCCGGGCTAGATAAGTAACCCGCCGGGCTAAACAGTGGCCCGCCGGGCCAAGCTAGTAGCCCGCCGGGAAAACCGGGATAGCAAGTTTCTCCCGGTTGTGTGAATATCTATGATATTAACAAGTGTGTGAGAGTGTTATTAACTAGTGTTATTACCACTTCGCGGTTAACGTGATCACGTGAATGAAATCCCTGCTTGGAAGTCCTTCCAATGGTCCCACGTTGATCTCTTTTTGCATGAATACATGCTGGATCAACACTTCTTTGACAGTTTTCCCTCCTAGTGCCATCTTAAAGTCAAGGATCCTTCCTTTCCAATGTTTGGCCACGTCTTCAGATGCCTTTCCCTTCACTCGGTAGTGGCCTCGTTTTCCTGGCTGCATAGTGACCCAAGAGTACTTCCTGTATACTTGGGGAATCCATTCTTCGTTCTCGTCTTTTATGTTATACAACATAACAGATGAGATACTACTCCTTGCTCGTTTCAGTCCACTTTCGGGTGCCATGATAGATTAACAGACGTATGCGAAAGAAGAAGTAGCAGAAAGTGGATGACTGAGCTAACCGCTTTTGTGGATCAAGGAGGGAAGAAGAAATGAGGGACGGTGTGTTCTTTTGGGCGCCAAAGATGTTTCGAGATTCAAAAGTGGAACCAAGTTGAGGGAATAACCACAAGAATGTGTATCTATCTATTCCAAGCATTCAAGCTTCATTAGTTCTAGGGGTGGTGGAAAGAATTTTTTAGTGCTCCACGTCTAACACAGGAATGTGGAAAACATTCTTTTATTGTGTTAGGTGCTGACAAAAAAACGGTTTTAAATATTTTAAGACAAGGTGATGGTTTTTTTTAATATTTCATGAAGATAAGAGTTTCTCCACGTTTTGGGTGGGTTTGTACAGAGGTCCCACCACCGGTGAATATCGTTCGTAGATTACATGTCACTCAATCTATGTGTCTATTATTATATTATTGTTGAAACAGCCCTCTTTTGAGTCCAGAATTTTCCTAATGATGCTCTACTGGATCCTGCATACAAGCATAATCTCCATGATCCACATCACCGAGCTGCTCTGGTTTCGTGGCTTCTAGACAAATATCCGCTTTCAACAAGGTGTCAAACCAAGCTGCATCCACCTTTGCAGGGCTATCACCATGGACAGGCACTCCGTCGTTGGCAAGCAACATCTCAAACCAGTCTATGTTATCATCTTGACCGAAACTAGAAACTGGATTATGGACTATGTACGCCATGAGGGAAACCTGATGCAAGGTTAGAGACATACAAGGGCATCACCTGGCTCTTCCGGCCTTCATGCTCCTTCCATGCTGTCTCAACCCTCACCACCATAACCATCCCATCATCATGGCTAGAAATACCACCTGGATCATCCGAATCTCCCCTGCTCAACATCCAAGCATAAACTGCATACTGGTTATGTGCCTGCTCATGCATCCAGGGGGTCTTGACATGTAAGGGTTTCTTTGGGCTCTCGCAGCCACTCTGCTCCTCCCCAATCTCACCCTTGTTTTCATGCATCTAAGTATCCTAGAGATCGTCCTCCCTACTTTCCTGCATATCCGTATGAGGGCTCTCGACATGCGAGGGCATTCCTAGGCTCTCTTGGCCACACAGCTCTTCCAGTGCCTCACCCTCTAGCTCATCCATGGGTGCATGCTGCAACCCTTCCTGCTCATCTATCTGAGTATCCTCAAAGCATCCATCCTGGTCATTCATGTAATCATCCACAATGTGAGTATTTTGCTCCTTCATTCAAGCATTCTCAAAGCAAACATTCTCCTCCTTCATTTGAGCATTCTTCTTTGGGATCATGGGGATGTCCAGCCCCACACCTTGCTTCCGCATCTTCCAACCATACTGCTCTCTCCCCATGGCCTGGGTCAGCATAAGCGGAGATCATTGCATTCCGCAACATAATAGCCCATTGAGACAAGGCACTGAATGTCTTCTCTGTGCTACCGCATTGGCCCTCATCTTGTCAGACATACTCCCAACTGCCAACAAAAGGACCGATTTCAAATCCTTTCTTAGCAATCACAACATGAAGATTTTAGGCCTTGTCCTCAATGATGCCCGTACCACCACAAGCTTGCAAACTGCAACAAACCATGCTGGGATCTGTAATCACCCCCTCGCATTGCACTTGTTCCAAGCAATCCAATGGTTCCTTACTAAGCCCTTCATCGGCATATCCGGAGATCAAAGCATATGCTCCAATAACCCCCCATCCAACCGTGCAGATTTGGCCTGATCAGGTAATCAACTTTCCTTTTACAGATAGGGTCAGGCCGTCAAGGCTAGCTACCATTTGCCTCTCCACGTCTTTCGGATGAACCTCCAAGTTATCGGAACCATTATGAACCACTTCATGAGCATTTGCCATTGCTGCACGCAACTGGGGAGTCTCTGTGTGAGCTTTTAGTGCCATCGGGTTGTCCTCAACCAAATTGAAAGGATCCCAGGTCAAACCTTCCCCGCAGACATCATGTGCATCTGCATATCAAAAGCCTCCTCTTCTGGATCATCCAGTAATTCTACCATCAATTGTGCATAGGATGGAGACTCTACAAAAGTTTGCTTCAACAAACTGTTGGCCATAGGATGGTCATCCTCATGTACATGAGCGGCATCTGCCACATTGGGACATTGTCCACCCGGAAACACCTGTTCCAAGGGTACGCCGAAACCCGATTGTTAACCCATTCCTAGGGTTAACAAGAGCTACCGCCATTATTTTACATCAATGAGTCAAGGTAGATACACCAAAAGGTCATACATTCAAAATATGAAGCAATGGTGTCCAAATCTATAACTTGAATGGGCGCCCATAATGGTCCTTATGGTGATTTCTATATCAAGAGTGTGTGGTAGTAAGTTAGGAAGAAGTCCCAAGTGATGTACTTCATGAATATATTATGAGAGTAGTCATTCTAATAGCATTAGGCCTCTTATGAGCCTAAAGTGCCCAGCCGGTCCCAAAGTTTAAGTGAGTGTGAACACTTACGGCCATGTATATAAGTGAAAATCTCTCATAATTCAAGGATCTCTCCCATTGTGCAATAGAGTCTTGTTCTATCTCTCTCTAATCCATGCTAGTGAGTGTGTGTGAGTGAAGTGAGGTGAGAGGAGGGACAAGTACACGTATTGCAATGCGATGGTGTGACAATGCTCTCGGCGGAGGCATGGTGGAATTGTTTCAAAAGGAGTTGTAGAGCTTGGAGACCTCAAGGGTTATGAGCTCGGCCATTGGAAATATCCTCATGACATTTTCGGTTAGGTAATCTCTTGTTGGTTTCAAGGGGAGTTTGGGTGAGCCATAACATTTTTGGCACCACTATCGGGGAGTCATCCCTTGGATTTTTCTATTGTTTTTCTCTAATCTATGCATTACCCATTTCCCATTGTCTTGATTAGTGGTTTCCCATAAAAAAGATGTGGTTTTGATAGAGATTTGTGTGTGATGTGGTGAAGAATAGCTCTCTTTTTTGTTTTTATAAAGAATGCTTTTTTGCTTAATTTTTAGCTTAAATCGTTATTTTTGTTATTGTTAATTTGGTATTTAATGTTCCTAAGGCTTGCACATAGAGTGTTTTAGGCTTTGTTTGCTTCCATTGCATCAAAAAATACAAATTTTAGTGATTTTTAGCTCTCTTTAGAGTTAAACATAGAGTTAAAATCATTAATTTTTGTTTGATTTGTGTGTTTTTTCGTTTGATTTGTATGCATTAGAGTGTGTATTAGGGGTAGCTTAATCCTTTAATTTTTTTTCCAAAAACTCTTGAAATCCACTAATCTTTCTTAATTGACTAAATTTTCTCATTAAGGGTGATTAATCCAATTCAAGAAGAAAAAGATTAGAAAATCTATTTTTTGGATCAAATTTGATCATGTAATACATCAAAATTAGTGTTTTTGAGTGTTTTGAGAGCATCTAGATGCATCAAAACGCCTAATTATATCAATTTCTTCATCAATTGGAAGAATTTTCCTCTCTTTTGCTTAATTTTGCATAAAGAGAAGAGACTAGAATTAAGAGTTTAATTAATCTTTAATTATAAATTAATTTATATATTAGTTGATGCACATATCTTAGCAATTTCATTCTCTATCCAATGATATGGTCAATGGTGTGAATTAATGAGTGATTAGGGGTTAATTAGAGCCCTTGATTAGTCCAAAGAAAAAAAGATTAGTAAAAGAATTAATCCTTGATTAATTCTTAAGCATCTTTTTCCATAACTCATTAATGCTAATGAGCATTGAATGAAAAGATACCAATGAGTTGTCAATTTGTCCATTTTGGGGGAGTCATTTATGAAGGGTATAAGGGGGTGTCATAAAAGAGTCGCCTTTTTTTATTCCCACTTATCTTATTGGGAAAGTGCCCATATCTCCCAAATTTAAAATTCAAAAAATATTCCTTCCACACAAGGAAACTCGAATTTCCCACTAGACTCTAAAAAATAAATCCGTGAACTACCCATTTCATGTGCAAAACAGGTCCAATTCACGGCGTGAAACAGATCCTCGCACGGCTTTAAAAAAAACCCAGTTCATGAATTAGTGGTTCACGGATTAGCCGGTTCACGCAAAAAAAAAAAATCTATGAAACCCCAATTCACAAATTAGCGTTTCACAAATTAGTAGATTAGCGTTTCATGAATTAGCCAGTTCATGCCAAAAAAAATGTGAAACCCCAATTCACGAATTAGTGTTTTATGAATTAGCGGTTCAGGGATTAGCGTTTCATGGATTAGCCAGTTCACACCCATAAAAAAAAATATCATGAAGTCCATTTCACGTACTGAAACAGGTCCGTCGGGCGGCCAAAAAAAAACAAAAAGAGAGTCTGGAAAACAGCCCTTTTTGGAAGCCCATAATCACCTAGGCCGTGAATCCAATGAATGCGCTCTAGTGCTCATCAAAAAGCCGACATCAAGCTCTTCGAAATTGGTCTTGAGCGTTCGAGTGCAAAATCCATCATTTTGGCCTCTGACCAACATCCTCAAAATTTGACCTAGAAATCGAGGTAATAAACGGGCCTTAAAGCACTAAAAATTACCCAAAAAAGATTGTGTACCATATTTGGGTTACTTTTTGAGTGTCTAAACGATGAAATCACAAAACATTCATAAAGACAAAGTTGTAGTACTTCAAAAATACTACAACTCTCTCATACAGAGTTTTTCCAAATTCCTTTTAGAACACAATAAAAATGGGTTGCAAAATAGGAAAATCTTTCTAGAAAAAATTTTGTTGAGATACATGGATCGAGCTCTCTTAAACAACTTTCTAATAACAAGACACTTACTTAATCCTACACTAATGACAACACTAATCTAAGGTGGATAAAAATGAAGAAGACTCATTGTGATGAGTGTGTGCTAATTAAGTTTAGACTCAAGTTCAATTAGGTTACAAGATGGAAACTTGTACTCATAAAAGACTTGAGATGTTGTGCTTGTATTCCAATGCATGAAATGCCCTCCTTTTATATGAGGAGAGTACAACTTGGCCTTTCTCTTGCATGTGGGATAATTCTCACTAGGCCCGATGTGGCTTCTCACACTCACTCCATATTTTCCTTATGCTCTTTGACACCATATTTCTCATCAACACCCCCCCTTGGGGCCAAAGCTTTGGGCTACTCAAGGTGGTTGGATGTTGGTTACATAATGTTGTTTGAATTTTTCCTTTCTAATTCCCCTATGTGCTATGAGCAACTTTGGCCCATGTGCTACTTTGGCACTTCCCCCCCTTAATGCTACTTTGGCCCTAGGAAAGAGATGAATTTCTAGCTTGGGTACATCATTGGTCCCAGAGGCTAGTTACAAGCACTTTGTGTAGAAAGTAGGATCTACAACAATTTTTTTGTTTGAGAGATTGATAGCTCCTTTGTTGCTTCTTTTATGCTTCATTTCGATGTTGATGTCGTCTTCTTCTTCTTGTCAACACTTTGGTCTTTGCTTGTGCACACTTATGCTTGCATACTCATTTGGTTGTAGTGTTTTTACAAGATATTTTCTCTTTGTTTTTACACACACTAGCATGCTCATTTGGCTGCTGATTACAAGTACTTTTGACTCCCCAATGTGCGTAAAATAAACTTATCTTTATGTACTACATATATTGCAAAACCATTGGTCATGACACACCCCAATGTTCCAACTCACCTACAATCAACTCAAAACCTCCATCTCCCATGCCCCAAAGGGTAGAAAGTGCTCGAAGTGATTAAGAAAACACTTCAATGTTTATATTGTTCGTGAACTGCACAAAGTAGTAGAATGCACAATTTGGAATACTTCCATGCCCACATTGATACCTTGCAACACATATGTGAATGATGTGGCATTGATCACATATTCCAAGATTTCTCGAGGCGAGTTGCTTCACTGCAATCTGTCTCACAGAATACAACTCTTAACATCTTGAGTGTGTAAAATAGGAAATCGTCCACGATACCCTTGAATGTGCTTACACGCTTACATGCCAAGGCACGAGAAATAATAAAAAAGAATACAACAAAACACACTTAAAAATGGGTAGAGGAGTAAGTTTTAAAACGGAAACCAAAAGGTGAAACAAAACCTTCTAAACCCAAGAAAAACAAGAGCCACCAAATTGTCAAAACCAAGGTTGAAATAAAGGACAAGGGAAAAGAGCCTATGTGGCAGTCCTAACCCCAAAAGAGCTAAAAGCTACACATGATTGCAGAAGCATCGAACTCAAAGGCTACCAGTCAAACCACAAAACCGATGGGTAAGGCAGAGAACAAAAAAGCAAAAAAGAAAGTTCATTCTCATCGCATGGGCAAACATAATGAAAACACGACGATCCAAGGAAAGTCAGAAGATGAGACAAGTTCTAGTACATGACTTAATGAGGATCAAATAAGTTCTGATTCATCACTCAGTGCATCTCACAGACCAATCAAGAGACTAGAACCCGCCCAAGCACCCCAAACTCAAAATCATGATCACATAACATATGTGCAACACAAAAAGTAAGCTTAGGAGAGCATGCTTAGCATTGTTGAGTGTCATACAGTATCATCGGTTGTGATTGAACCTCATAATGTCAAACCTAAGAAAGTAACCAAAATACAAAAATCGGAGGAGTATCGCTTCCCCTTTCAAGAGGAAGATGTACTCTCTACAGAAGAATCATTCGAGGAAACCATCTAACACCAAGGAACTCAAGGGAAAAGCTCCAAAGCCAATGCCTCTTCATCGACCAACCTCACCAAAGGAGATGGATGCATGCTCAAAAGCCTCATCTCATCAACAGCCACTCTACAAGAGACTCCACCCTCATCAACGCCCATGAGTCTCAAACCCGTAACCTCAGTGCCAACCAATGTGAAGGAGGGCCCACAACCTGCCACTTTCACCAAAAGAAAACCCAACCAAAATCAAGGTGTCTTGATGTTATCAAAATGTGGGTGGAGAAGCAGCTACTTGTAGCCCAAAGCTATTACAAAGGCACCAATCCAATTTGGGTGCCTCAATCATCAAAGCCGCTTCCTCACATAAACTTTCTCCACAACAACATCCACAAAAGCCAATGGAGTTTCTCAAAGAACTTCGACAACTCAAGAAGTGTGGGTACCAAAAATCTTATTGGATGTACAAGGGTATTACCAAGGAAATACCAAAGCTTGATTCCCAAGAGCATCAAAAATTTCCCTAATCTTGCACCAAGAAAGAAACCTCAGCACCAAAAGCATCAGCCACCACCAATTTATAATGTTCATCAACGAAGGGTGCCTGTGCACGTGCTTCAATAACAAGGATACTATGATGGTAATCCCATCATATGGTTTCCCAAGATCGAACAAAGGGAGGAATGCTTCACCAACACCTTTGACCCCAACAACTTCACCCCTAAAGTTCTACAAGAATGGAAATCCATGCAACACCAAGCAAGCCACTCAATAAATACACAAGAGATTTTTAAACCCAATGGCAACCAACCAGAAGCATCTTTATCACCTTGACAACACTTATGCCAAAAATTCAAGATTCAATTCCCACATCTACAATGGAGAATTATGAGCACTTTAAAGACAAATTCACAATGCCCTTTTCACCCCTCTGGATGAGAAGCATAAGTGCATAAGCTATGTGGCATACATAAGAACCTATTCTCCCAAAAAAGAGAGTAGACACAAGAACCTGTTGCTTGCAAAAAGGAGGTTAAAAAAAAAACAAAATAAAACACAAACACAAGGGAGTCACACATATGGCCTACCTAAAAATGGTAGAATATCACAAGAAACTCTCAATGATCTTCAATAGCCATTACATTTTTGTTAAGCTTATAGCTTACTATTATTTTGGCTAAGTTAATGTAGCAGTTGCTCCATGAGTACATATCAATACTCATGCACTAGAGGAAATTTGCACCAAAGCCTCACCATCGACAACCTTCGAGGTACATTTCTGAATGGGGGGGCCATGGTGGGCGAAAGCCTGGTCAATGGTAGAACCCATCATCTAGAATTTTCCTTAAAATTACAAATCTCTCCAAACAAAGCTAGAGTCTTCATAACACAATGATATCTAGTCCTTTTTAAAAATATCTATCTAAGCTTTTCAAGTCGTAGTAATTCTTTCAAGCCTTGCCAACAAGTGGCTACTCGAACAAGACTAGCTTAATAAGAGTCTACATGACTCAATTCTTGTACTTCATGTATATCTGCTTCATAAGAGCCATTAAAAATATACATAAAAGCATAAAAATCACATGGGAAGAAGCATGCAGAAACAGCTCCTACTCAACAAAATTTGACAAGAATCCTGACACTAAAAGGGACTTCATCAAAGGCCAAATTATTCACATGATGAATGTCGCTTCAATGAATCAAATGAGGAACTAAGAATTATAATCTAGTTCTGATGATTTTATCTACATTCCTTCGGATCCTTCCTTCTCTTCTCCCCCATTATTAACATCTCTTAGTTTCCCAAAACTAATACAAAATCCCATGTACCTCTGCTTATGATTACCAAAAAACTAAGTGAGCAAAAAAGATTAACAAAAAAAAGAGGCTCACAAAATATAAAAATGCAATCATTCATAAATACCCCCACCAACCCACCCTATTAGGAATTTTCACTTTTTTCACTAACTAACTAGCCCTTCTTATTCCTTCTGGAGGAACAATGACCATTTAATGTCACTCAACATCAAAATCCATCAACAAAGTTAGTAAATTCTCCCCACACAAAGGTCTTCAATGCGATCACGAGAGGACGCGATCGACATCAGGAAGGGGGAATGTTAACCCATTCCTAGGGTTAACAAGATCTACCGCCATTATCTTACATCAAGGAGTCAAGGTAGATACACCAAAAGGTCATACATTCAAGATATGAAGCAATGGTGTCCAAATCTACAACTTGGATGGGCGCCCGTAATGGTCCGAAGTAATACTTATGGTAATTCCCACTTCAAGAGCATGTGGTAGTAAGTTAGGATGAAGTCCCAAGTGACATACTTCATGGATATAATATGAGAGTAGTCATTGTAATAGCATTAGGCCTCTTTAGGCCTCTTATGAGCCTAAAGTTCTTAGCCAGCCACAGTTTAAGTGAGTGTGAACATTTATGGCCATGTATATAAGTGAAAATCTCTTATAATACAAAAGACTCTCCCATTGTGCAATAGAATCTTGCTCTTACTAATCTCTCTCTCTCTCTAATGCATTCTAGTGAATGTGTATGAGTGATGTGAGGTGAGAGGAGGGATGAGTACACACAGTGCAATGCGACGTTGTGACAATGTTTACGGGAGATGCAATGGAATTATTTATCAAGGAGTTGTAGAGCTTGGAGTTCTCAAGGGTTATGAGCTCGACCATTGGAAAGATCCTAAAAAATGATCGACAGTTAAATTTACCAGGTAATCTCTTGCTGGATGTGTTTCAAGGAGGGTTAGGGTGAGCCATAACACCCACCATTTAACTAATGAAGCCTACCATTGAGTTGAGTTGCATTGATATTTGACCATACACTTAGTAGTCTACACTAGGGAGCCTAGTTGGCTATAAAAGGGACCCCTCCTCCCTCATTTTCCCATGCCTATTTTATGAAGCTAGAAGCCATCAAATTTATATCATTTACTTCTTTCTTACAGGAGTGCTTGAAACCTTCAATGCATATACATTAGCTAGTATAGTAGTAGTGCATATAGTAAAACCTTTATTATGTTATTTGGCTCCAACTACAAGGAAGAAAATCTTGTGGATGTCTGAGGGGATTGAGGAGCTCTACCTCACCTACCGGTCTTCATCTTCTTAAAAACTTTTAGCCTAGTTCAAAGTAAGTGACCTGTATTATTCAATTTTTTAAATATTTGAAGTACAATTGTCCTTTTTGACTTTTGAATTCCAATTTTTTCCAAATTTTCACTTTCCTATTAATTTAAGCTCTCTGTAAAATTAGAGTAAGCAAAAAATAATAACTTAATAGGAATTATGCTCCTTTTTTACCATAGAGTTATTTTGTGATTAGATGTTGACATTTTTAGAGATTAAACATAGTTTCTATAAATACCCTTGCCTAAATCATTGATTAAGCTTTTTGTAATTTTTTGCACATAGCCTTAGGATAAGATAAATTGTAGACAAATGGGTGTATCCATGAAAAATTATATTCAATTAAATTAACCCCCTTTCTTGTAGATTTTTTAGGGTTTTCTCTACTAGGCGACTTGAAGGTTTGTGATCAATGAACTATAGCATATCAACATAATCAAAATTTGCCTCAAGGGTCCACTTGTAGAAGACCAATGAGCTTGTGGGAATAGTAGCATAACAATACAATGGGCAATAACATCTACCTCAAAGCAACGGCCAATGGTCATGGAGCTCTCAGAAGACAAAAAGTCCCACATATGACATCAAGAAGTGACCTTGCACTGCTCTATGGCTACCCGTGCACAACAGCCTGGTCACACTCGACGGCATCTAGACATGTGAGTTTCTTTTAGGGATTTCTTTTACTACTATACGAAAACTCAAGGATCACCCCTGTGCTCGTGGATGCTCAAGGAGCTCACATGTGCTTGATGTTGCCCTATCTTAAGGGAGCTCATGATTGAGTGGCACATGATGAGTCTTATGTGCTAGAGTCTAGATAATGGGACTTGAGAGACTAGGAGCCTAAGAGGCCAACGTGGCTTGACATGAAGTGGCACTGCACATGGGAAGCATGAGGAATCTTGAGGGAGCTCATGAAGCTCTCATGTGGCTTTTGCAAGAGACTTGTGGTTGTTGGGGGATAGTTTCCATATGGTTATTGTAGGAGAGCTATGGCTACTATCAGGAGAGCTACCACAGAATAGAAGATGGTCGGAACCATCTGATGACACAATGTAGCTCTAGGGTAGCTAGATAAGGTATGAAGAAAAAGCAATGGATCTTGGGGGAAATCTATGCCTCACTTATAGCTCTTGTGGTGGAGGTGGTGTTGTTCATCCAACTACATGCCAAGATCCATAGTACCACCTCCTTATTACGACATCTAATTTCATGCCATGCTCCATAGCTTGTGAAGCACTTGTTGTCCTCTAGGTAAGAGGCATTGTGCTCATTTAAAGAAAGATGTTATTCCAACGGCCGGTTGTGGGAGGAGGACCTTCTTTATAAACATAACTACTATTTGAAAGCTCAAGGAGAACCCCACACACACGAGTGCTCAAGGATCTCACAAAGACATGATGTTTCCCTGGTTGTGGGCAGTTTTTGTATGTGTGATCGTAAATTGGTGACCGTACCACAAGGAGCCACAATGCCATCAATTTTGGGATTTCTTTAGTACCCTTTGAAAGCTCAAGGAGCACCCACATGCATGAGTGCTCAAAGAGATCAAGTGGTTGTGAAATCCATTTGGGTTCTTCCTCTCTTAAGGTAAACGTTTCTCTTTACCTTGAATACAGACCTCAAAAGCGCATAGAAAGAAAGCAGCAAGGTCTTGGTGAGGCACCAGACATGTATGGAGACAAGCATGTGTGAAGTGTTGTGCCACACATATGAAGTTGAATAGAAAAAAATACCTTCAAGAATATGTAAGCTAAAAGACTAGAAGACAAACTATGCCATGTAGGAAACAATACATATTTAGAATTGGACCTGTATATATATATATATATATATATATATATATATATATAGAGAGAGAGAGAGAGAGAGAGAGAGAGAGAGAATGTGTCTAGAAAGTATTTGGTGTGTGAAGTTAGGTCGAGAAATGGTTTTAATTGGATGTGTGTGTAATATAAGAGGTTGATTGAATGACAATGTGGTAGTAAGTCTAGTGGGTGTAGGATTTCAATTTTAGGATGGTTATGTCATGAAATTGTTTGTGATTTCATTTGAAATTAGTCTTATTATGTAGCATATATTGTTGATATGGATCCTAAGAGAACTAGTAACAAAGCATGGAGCCAACAATGCTTGTAATCCAAGCGTGCAAGAGGTCAGTGATTTTGCTATATTAAATTCTTGTTGAGGGTAAATTAGTGGGCTGATGTTTATGGTGGAATTTCATGTTTTGATTGCATGTGTAGGATGCAGCATGCAACTTAGATCTGGTCAAAGGATGCCCTTAAGACATTGTATGTTTGTTGACGATGAGGCATTCGAGGAAGCTTAAAATTTCCTCAGTGAGAGCATGCAGCCCACAACTATTGGGACTACTAACTAGACAATAGTGGAAGGTACTCAAGATGGTGGGCACAAAAAGACTCAAGTGGAGGACAACATTGAGAGGCAGCACGATAATGTTGTGACCAAGGTGCCAAAAAAGACAATCCTTGTCATTATCATCAATTGGGTAAGAGAGTTCTGCTAGGCTTGATGTGAGTGATGTTCTAGAGTCATTCTATGTTAAAATGCTCTACCCCTACTCCCAAAGTTCCTCTATGTCACCTTGTTCCACATGAGGCCATTAGGTAGGCATCTCATGAAACCTCTTGGCTAGTATCCACATTTGATACTTCAACCTACATGGAGAATATGGGTAGTTTTTTGGTATCTGCAAGAGGACCAGATGGTGACTTCATGGCAGTCTCTCAAAACAACCTAAAGGAGTGGAGACCAATCTGGAGACATGTAAATGAAGAATTTAAGAGAGAGATATTATTGATGAGTGGCATGATTTATGAGACCAAACATTCTTGGTCTGGGATGGGAACCACCAACTAAAAGCACGGATGAAGAGAATAAAGGATGGTATGTTTTTCAGTATATTTGGTATATGAAAATTGTTCATCTCTATGAAATTGTTTCTTTGGTATATTTGGTATATGAAAATTGTTCATCTCTATGAAATTGTTTCTTTATCTCAAACTTGTATATTATTTGTTAGTGCATTCCGATTATGCTCCACGTCATGTTGCATCAATGAATGTTCCTCAATGTGGAGAAGAAGAAGGAGGGAGAGCTCTTATTGGCCCCGGATACCACCAATGCGTAAATTCCTATTTTTCGTTTAATGTTTTATGCATGCTTTTGTGAAAGGGATCTTATTTGTACTTATTGTGTGTTCTATTAGGCATAGGGGTAGTGATCCACCTACAAGTAGCTTTTCCTCCATTCTAGTTGTGCTCCCTTCCATCCTGGTTAACTTTCACTGTATCTTGGATGTGAGACCCCTGCCCCCTCTAGGGCTCCTGCCCGACGGCAGAAGCAGTGTCGGCCTCCCACGCGGGGCGGGGATCCACACTCGGGGCCTCGCCCGCGCAGATGTCTAGACGAGAGGCTAGCCTGGGGGGTTCCTCCAAAACCGGGCCCGGAAAGACTCCCCTCGCCTGGAAGGCAGGGGCGATTCCTCCATGGGAAAATCTTCTAACGGGGAAAATTACTCTAAAGAGTTCCCACGCATGCAAAAATTAAGGTAGGCATACCACGTACACACCTAATATGAAATTGCCATTTATAACAGATTCGACTGGCTTTAAAACAATCCTTCAATAGAAATCATAATATTTTTTATCATCATTTCCAAAATTCCATTGTATTATAGTATGTGTCCTCTAGACTCTCTGTTGAAGACCAGCTGGCCAACCAACGATATCTCGTATCAAAATTTGGTTCCCAAAAATCTTTCCTTTTAGTCCATCCGAAATCTTCCTCGATGTACGCATGGGTGTCCTAGCAACCACGAGCCCGTGCATCGCCTGATCAGAATCCTCTAGGATCCTCCTTAGGTGTCCTAGCACTTCACTTAGGGACCGCTTCGTTGGTCCTCGCCCATCGTACCGGAAGTGCACCATTTTAAACGTACCGAGGCTGGTCAAGACCTCGGCAGGCTTTGTCGCTGCCGCGACGTCCCTTGACGACTCCCCGCCAGCTGTTCCAACGAACCTCCTGTAGTAAAAACATATGCCAAATGCTTCCTCCCATAAAACAATTCTTTGAATGAAAAACAGAGGTTCCAATGCAAGTAAAATTCCCAATTTGAGATTGGTTCACAAAACCCTTTTCTCCATAATTCCCGGTTTCATAATGAGGATCCTCGATCTCTCATGAGGGTAATCCACCCATCATTTTGTCTGTCTGTCCAACCAGATTCTTAGTGAGTTCGGTCAAAGGAAAAACTAGTTTAGTTCCGGTAGTCTATTCTTTGTGTTTAGGAACTGGAATTAGTCACAAAGTTTTTGCTTGATTTAGATCGAGAGATGGACAAGTAGGTTTACTGTCCGTCCCTCTCGTAGTCTAACCAATTTCATTCGGTTTAGTTCTAATGAGGATTCCCTTCAGATAAACATCTAGTTTTGGGTAAATATCAATCTAGTGATTTTACCAATTAAAATATCCAAGATATCCTTTCTGCCAGATAAGTTCTCGACCTTAATTCATTAGGTAGAATTAACTAAATACCAATACCTATTTTTTTGAATAAACTTAAAATCCCTCTTTTTCTCATTTAATGAATACAATCCAATTATCATGGGAATTCCTCTTTTACCACCATAAATTAAATCTATCTAAAATTCTTCTTAAAAATTACATAATAATATCCATTAATTCCATTAATCTAGAAATTCCACTTTTCTCATTAAAATGATTGAATTCCAAATATGTTGGGAATTCCTCTTTCATCATTTAAATTTATCTATGTAAAAAGATAAATTTAACTAAATTTTCTCTTAAAATTAAATAAAAATCTCCATTAATTTCTTTACACTAGAAATTCCACTTTTCTCATTTAAACGGTTGAATTCCAATTATAGTGGCAATTCCTCTTTCATCATTTAAATTTATCTATGCAAAAAGATAAATTTAACTAAATTTTCTCTTAAAAATTAAATAAAAATCTCCATTAATTCCTTTACACTAGAAATTCCACTTTTCTCATTTAAATGGTTGCATTCCAATTATAGTGGGAATTCCTCTTTCATCATTTAAATTTATCTATGCAAAAGATAAATTTAACTAAAATCTTTCTTTAATTTTTAAATAAAATATACATTATTTTAGTATTCTAATTTTTCTCTTACTTCATTGGAATACATGGATTTCTATTCTCTTGGGAATTTCTCTTTTATCATAAAAATGAATTAGTAGAAATTTTTCTTTTTCCTAATTAAATATTTGAGCATAAACATTAAAATCAATTTTTCCATGGTTATGATGAGAATTATTGAATTAATTTAGGATGATTAATCCTAGAATATGGTAGGAAGTCCTCTTTTCATATTATGTACGAAAATGATTTATGTGTTAATTTTTTTAAAATTTTGCCATAGCTCCGTTGCTATTACTGATAATTTTAAGTAATTTTGAAAACATAAATTTTTAGTAATACTATATGATAGAATAAATATTATTTGGATCAATATCCAATTATGGACTTGATTCTTAAGTTTTTCATAAATTAAATAGCATAAAGGCATTAAAAAGCCACTTCTTTGGCCTCTCATTTGACAAGCATAAAAATTACTTTTAGATTTGAGAATTACTTCATGAGAAGCATCATTTGAATATAGAATAGGTCATAAGAATGACCATTCTTTGGGGGAGAGAGAGATGTGCTTAAAAAACATTTTAGTTTAAGCATAAATGTAAAATCTATAAGATTTATCACTAAAATTCATTAGAGAATTCCAATTTCATTAAAGAGCCATTCAATTGAATGCTTCTCAAGCTTAAGATGGGGTTGAGAAGTAAGAAACATTTTGAGATTAAGAAAAAAGACCATAAACCACACTTTACCTCTTAATTTGCTTGATTCTTTAGTCAATGGAGAGGCCCCCAACCAATCAATTGGTTTAGTATGTTGATGAAGACTCCAAGGAAGGTTGAAGAGAGAGAGAAGCTCCAATCTCTTCAATTTGTAGAGGATAATAGAAAATAAGCTTATCTTAGAGTAATACGGCATAGTTTAGTTCACAGATGTGAATACAAAAGAATGAGGGTCTATTTATAGGTGAGGGAGGCCACTAACTGAGTCCAACTAAGCTCTAGAATTTTCCAGCTTCAGCTTGGTTGAATTTGGACAAGAGTTTAAAACTCCTCCACACATGTGAAATAGGTGCCTCCTTGAAGATTCCCCCTTTCCTTACCAAGGTGTCAAAATTGAATGATTACTTCAAAATATCTCATTTTTTAGTAATATTTCATAAATTTTAACTAATAAATCTTGTACTCAGTCAACTCTTCATCTTATGTGGACATTTACTCATTTTTTGGTATTTTCTTTTATTCATTGGATTTATCTCATCCCAACACTTGGATTAATCTTATTGGTCCATATGAACCTTAATTGGACCATAATCAAAAAATTTTAGAAAATCTTGACCCTTAGGCTAAGATCATCTAAATCATTTTTAATTAATTCCAATTGCACGTTGAAAAATTTTGTTTGAGAGAAACATATTTTTGATATTTTTTGAATTTATATATCCAAAAATATCTCAATATTGATTTACCACTCTCTAGAAATTTTTATCTCACTAGGCAAAACAAGGAAAAAAAATATTTTCTTGTATTCAAAAACAGAGAATGATTGCAAGATATTGAAGTAAAGGCTTATTCAATATTCAAGCTGAGGAGAAATCTTACATCTTCTCCCACTTGAAAAACCCGAGATGACCTCATCTCGCAAAGTGGGGGTAATCCTTCGCCAACTCTTCTTTTTTCTCCTAGGTGGCATCTTCTAGATGGAAGAACCTTCACTTTACTAAGAATTCTCTAAGGACTCTGCTCCTGAGAATCTTCTCCCGAACGTCAAGGATTTCCTTAGGTTGGAGTACCATTAAGCCTTGAGTCTGAGAGATTAATTGTTCATCATCAAGCACATGACTCGGGCTGGGTACATATTTCTTAAGCAAACTGACATGGAATACAACATGTACCTTGACATGGGGAGGTAGAAGAAGTTTGTAGGCTAGATCTCCCACTTTCTTTATAACAGCATATGGCCCACAGTATCTGGGAGAGAGTTTCTTATACTTCCCTAAGGATAAGGAACTTCTTTTTGGTCGTACTCGAATGAAGACCATATCTGATTCTTCAAACTCTCTCTCTGATCTCTTTTTATCTGCATACTACTTTTACCTATCTTGGGCTACTTTTATATCTTTACCAATTGATTGCATCTGCTGGTCCATGTCATCAAGCATTTATCTGGACATTTTGACTCTGATCAATGGGTCAGCAGAGACTAAGTCAACGGTGTAAGGCAATCTTGTCCATACAAAGCTTTGAAAGGACTCATCCCAAGCTTTGAAAGGACTCATCCCAATGCTTCAATGATAAGAAGCATTATAAGCAAATTTGACCAGATGCAAATGGCTTAACCACTTCTTGGGTTCCTTGCCCCCACAGCATGACCGAAGGATATCTTCAATTACCTGGTTCACTCTTTCAGTCTGGCCATCTGTTCCGGGGTGATAGGCTTGTTGAAAGAACGATAGAGGGGGAGAAGACACACACATAGGAGCAAACCCTAATGTATATTGCAAACCCTAACCATAGAGGGAAGCCATCTCCACTCTCCCACAAAGCATAATGCCATAATCCAAAATACACACAACACACTATGAGTTGTGTCCACACACATCTAACCCTAGCTAATGTCCACACACTATGACCAGCTGGACACGCAGTCATTTATGTCTCACACATGTTCCTACTTAACATGCCAGCACATAGCATAGCTGGCTCACACTGACATCGAGCTTGAATCTCAACAGCCCCTCTCAAGCTGCCGATGAAGATATAGATGAGCTTGGGATATCAAGGCTCTCAACACTCCCCCTCAAGCTCATCCCAGTCTTCACATACTGAAGATCAACTGTACCATCCAGCACACAAGTAGCAATGGTGGCTGCACCTCTGTATTCAGCCTCTGTACTGGATAAAGCAACTGTAGGTTGCTTCTTGCTACTCCAACTCACCACGGCACTTCCGAGTGTAAAAGCATAACCACTAGTAGACCTCCTGTCATATGAGCTACCTGCCCAATCAGCATCTGTGTAGCCATGTATGTCCAAGCTTTTACCACTCTCATAAAGTAGACCATAATGTGCAGTGGTCTTCACATATCTCATAATGCGTCTCACTGCATCCAAATGTGGTTTTCTGGGGCTCTGCATAAACTGGCTTACTAGCCCACATCATAACTCAAATCCGGGCGTGTGATAGTCATGTAAATGAGACTACCAACCATCTTCCTGTACATAGATGGATCATCCAACTCATCACCATAATCAGCCTGCAACTTCACATTTTGCTCCAAAGGTGTACTCATAGGCTTACACCCTGTCATGCCATACTTTGCCAACATATCCAATGCATATTGGCGCTGTACTAACCATGTACCTACATGATCTTTGACCACTTCAATTCCAAGGAAGTATCTCAACTCACCAAGATCTTTCATGTCAAGTTGTCCACTCAAAGCTTTCTTGACATGCATCACATCTGCACCATGATCACTTGTGATAATCAAGTCATTCACATAGATGACGAGTAACACAATCCCATGCTCTGTCTTCTTCACATAGAGTGAAGAATCTGCTGTAGAAATCTGAAAACCAAGTGAGATAAGATATCTGCTCATCTTATCACTCCAAGCATGAGGTGCTTGCTTCAAACCATATAAAGTCTTTTTCAATCTGCATACGTGAGTGGGATATCTTGGGTGTACGTACCCTTCTGGCTGTGCCATATACACTTCCTCTTGTAGATCTCCGTTTAGAAATGCATTCTTGACATCCATCTGATGCATTTCCCAGCCATTAGCTGCAGCCATAGCAATGACTGCTCTCACTGTACCCATCTTTGCCACTAGACTAAAGGTTTCATCATAGTCCAAACCTTGGGTCTGTGCATAACCCTTTGCTACCAATCTTGCTTTATGTCTCTCAATAGAACCATCAGATTTGCACTTCACTTTGTAAACCCATTTACATCCAATAACATTCTTGTCCTTTGGTAATGCAACCAAGTCCCATGTGTCATTATGGACCAATGCGTCCATCTCAACATCCATTGCTTTCTCCCATACATGCTCTCCAATAGCTTCTGTATAGCATGTAGGTTCCACATGCTTCACCATAGATGTCATATATGCATAGTGCATAGCAAAATCTCGATATGTCAATCTGTCAACTAGATCTCTGACTCTCTGGGATCTCTGCAATGCATGCGGGTCACTCTGAACACCTGTAACTCTAGCATGTGGTGGCACATATCTATCCTGCCTAGCACCAGGTGTGCGTAAAACAGGTATGCCAAGCTCCTCATCCAAACTCTCTGAACTAGTTGACTCATAACCTATGATTCCAATTCCTTCGACAACCTTATTTCCTTTATCCATAGCACTACTCCCAGTGCTCACACTCTCATGCCTCAAACGTCCTGACCATGGACGTACAGTACTACTCTCAGCTTCTGCTCTGCTGGCCTAGACATAGTAGTAGAACTAGAACTTGCTTGTGGTGGCAAGTTCACATGCACATCAGCCTCAAGTGACTCAATGACACCCTCATCTTTTGCTTTGTACCAACTAGAAAGCTCATCAAACACCACATCTCGTGAGATGACCACTTGTCTAGTTTGTGGGTTATAACATTTGTATGCCTTTCGATCCTATGCATATCCAACAAATACACACTTTTTTGCCTTAGGATCCAACTTCCTCCTTCTTTCATCAGGCACATGTACATAAGCTATGCATCCAAAAACTTTGAGGTGTCCAATGTCTGGCCTGTAACCTGTAAGCCGCATCTCTGGCGTGCTTCCATGAATGGCTGCTGTAGGTGTTTTGTTCAATATATACACTGCAGTAGCACATGCTTCTACCCAATAGTAATCTGGCATGCTCTTTTCATTGAGCATCGCCCTAGCCACTTCACATATGACTCTATTCTTTCTCTCAGCCACACCATTCTGCTGAGATGTATACCTGCAAGTCAATTGTCTTCTTATTCCATGCTTCCTCAAGAAATGCTCAAAAGCCTTTGAGGTGTATTCACCACCTCCATCTGTCCTTAAACATTTAATCCAACAGCCATATTGCTTTTCTACAAAGGCTTTGAAATCCATGAACTTTTCCAACACTTCACTCTTCTCTCTGAGAAAGTATATCCATGTCATCCTGCTGAAATCATCTATGAATGTCACATAGTATAAACTGCCTTTGATAGATGGGTTTTGTACAGGACCCCATACATCACTATGTATGATCTCAAGTGGCCTGCTACTCATATTTCCTTCTCTAGGAAACCTCAACCTTGCCTGCTTTCCAAACTGACACGCTTCACAAACATGCATATTCCCATCATATTTGAATCTAGGCAATCCACTGACAATGCCTTTTGTTTGCATGTTCTTTAATCTCTGTATATTGACATGTCCAATCCTCTTATGCCACATATCAATGTCCTGTACCACATTCCTACTTTTAGAGAACATGGCTGATTTTAACTCAAGAATTCCAGCATCCAGCTTAAACAATCTGCCTTCTTTCTTGCCTTTAGCAATGACTCTACAACCATGTTTGAAGTCCTCAACGAAGCAACCATGCTCGTTGAAACGAACCTGTAATCCCTGTTCCACCATTTGACCAACTGAGGCCAAGCTCTTTGTGATAGAAGGCACGTACAATACATCAGACATAGACTTTGTTTGACCATTGTGCATAACCAATGGTACACTTCCAACATGTGTAATGACATGCTGGGTATCATCACCTGTTTCCACATAGCCTTTCACATCCATAGGCTTCATATGCTCAAACCATTCTCCATGACACGTCATATGGTTTGATGCTCCAGAATCCATATACCAAGTATCATCATTCTTAGCATTTGTCATCATTGATCCAACAACATGTTTCATGGCGAACAAATGATTTACAGTGCCATCATTACTGCTTGATGCATAGTTTCCACCATGTTGTGCATAATTTCCACCATAATGACCACCACGCTGTGCTCTACCCCCTCTCAAATCATTCTGTTTGTGGAAACAATCTCTTGCCATATGACCATATTTTCCACAATAATGACATTCAACACCTTGCATAGATGTTTGTTGGCCTTGCCAACGTCCTCTACCACGGGGGTTACCTCTGCCTCTCTGAGGTGTATATCCACGACCACCTCGAGCACCATATGAAGGCTGAAAATTTTGTTGTGGTGACCTGTCCTGCCATCCACGACCATTACCACCACATCCATGTGATGTGAATCTCCCCCTGCCTCTAAAGCCTCTCTGAGAATAGAAAGCCTAATTTCTGCCATTGTCATCATGGCTAGTAGATGCATCCAGAAATGAATCACTGAGTTTGATTTCCTCAACAAGCAAGAGGGAAACCAACTCATCAAAGTCTTGTAAACCTATACTCCTCACGGAGATAGATGTATCAAAAGATTTTTATTCCTTGCCAAGACCACGCAAGGTAATATCCACCAAATCATCATCAGGCATGGGGGCATTTATTGTGGCCAATGCATCTGCAAACTTCTTTATTTCTTGCACATAATCATGTATGCTCCTTTTATTCCTTTTCACATTGTGTATCTGCTGTCGCAACTGAGACTTGCGAGCACTCGTATCTGTATCAAACATCTTGACCAAAGTATCCCATGCATCTTTGGGATTCTCAACATCCTGTATGTGTATGAGCATAGCATCAGAAATACATATAGACAGATAATGCAGCACTTTGAATGCTCTCTCTGACCATTGCTTATGAGCAATAAGCTGCTGCTGTGTAGGTCGTCGAGGTAGCTCAGGCTCTGGCTCAGCACCCTGTAATGAGATTCCAAAATCCTTTTCCTTTTAAGAAACTTTTTATCCTGTACTTCCATGCCTGGAAGTTCTTCCTATCCAGCTTTTCACCAACAATCTGTACTGGATTATCCGACATATTTTCTCAATGCAAATACACCTTGCGTACACTTCCAAATCTATACCCGAGCCTTCCTCAGCTCAACCACACTCCAATGAGTGTTCCAGATACTCCAAAGTAACCACCAATCTTCAAATTTGATGTAGAAAATCAACCTGTACGCATCCAAAATGAACTGGCTCACACAGTCCGAGATACCCTGAATTGACACGCCTTCCAAGGCTCCAAATCACAATGTAGTGGTGCAATCAAGTATGGGAAACTTGCATTGACACCTAAACAACCTCAAAGTAGAGTATCAACACCATCTGACATGTGTACATATCAATTTTTGAAAAACCCCTTTCTCTGTTTTGGGAAAAACCAAAAAAATCAGTAGTAAAATGGCTCTAATTTCTTCAATATTTGTCCAAATTGAGCAACCAGGCATTCATTGGCTTAGCAATAGTGTCCATCAACTCCATGTAAGAGGAATTTGTCCAATTATATAAGACCAAAGATTAATTGCTCAATTAAAATTTCTCTGTTTCTCTGCAACCAGTGGATAGCCTGTTTAATCAGCTCATTCCCAGCCCAATTAGGCATAATTCATCAATCCAATCACATAGCCCTCTTCTTTAATGTATGTAGCAACCAATTGCTAAAGCAATTGTGAAATATAACAAGCAACCAATGAGAATTTGATCTCCTCGCTTCAAAATGAACACAAAACTGCCCTGTTTCTTTGTAGGAGCTGCGCTGCCTGCTGTAGAGGCCTTTGGGAAGGTTTGAAGTGCTATTTGATGATGTCTACAAGTGCCCAAGACACCTAGGTATGTGTGCAACCAGTCAATGGTTGGATTTTTGCCAAAAACACACTCCAAATGCATCAATTTGTGACTTCCTTTTCTCTGTTTTGTGAGAGCTCAAAAACCAGTAAATTCCACTCATTCAAATGCATTCAAATTGCTCCAAAATTTGTTTAAGGCTTGCATAGGAGTTTCCAATACATCCCTCCTTGTCAAATACATGTTTGTTTTGCCAAATTTGCATGTATTTCCACCATACATCAGTGTTTCCAAGCTTTAATGGAAAGCTTCCAAAAACCAAAATTTTGCTTTGCTTTGAGTTGCTCTAAATTGCTTTGTTTTTGCTTGTATCACCTGCAATCCACTCAAGGATGTTTAGAAGACCTTACCCAGTAGGCCAAGCTCTCAGATCTGATAGTAATTGGTGTGCTCCAAGCTTCACAGCTTCAATGGCAAGCTTCACATCTTCTCTTCACAGCTTCTTCTCCCTCTTCACTCACTCACTCATAAACCCTAATAAACAGCACAAGGCTCTGATACCATGTTGAAAGAACGCTAAAGAACGGTAGAGGGGGAGAAGACACACACACAGGAGCAAACCCTAATGTATATTGCAAACCCTAACCATAGAGGGAAGCCATCTCCACTCTCCCGCAAAGCATAATGCCATAATCCAAAATACACACAACACACTATGAGTTGTGTCCACACACATCTAACCCTAGCTAATGTCCACACACTATGACCAGCTGGACACGCGGTCATTTATGTCTCACACATGTTCCTACTTAACATGCCAGCACATAGCATAGCTGGCTCACACTGACATCGAGCTTGAATCTCAACAAGGCTGTGATGAGATCCAAGAAAGTTCCTACTGCTTTGAAGAATGCAGTCCAAAATTTTGACCCAAAATTTTGATGTGAATTTGGGATCTCTATCACTTACTATCCTCCTATAGGTAAACCATGCAATCTGAAGATCTCCTTAAGGAAAACTCTAGCAACATCCACTGCAGAGCATGTTTCTTTCACTAGAATCAGATGGGCAACTTTGGTTAGCCTGTCAACTACCACAAAAATGAAGTTGTAACCTGATTGTACTGAAGGTAATCCAGTGACAAAGTCCATACTGATACATTCCCACTTCATCTGTGGAATGTCTAGAGGCTGCAGTTTCCCTGGCATCTTGACTCTCTCTGCATTGACTCTCTGACACATGAAGCATTTTCACACATGATCAAGTACATCCTTTTTGAGTCCTGGCTAGAAGAAGCTTTTGTTCACAGACATATGGGTTTTCATAAACCCTGGATGTCCAGCTATCAGGATATCATGGGCTTCTCTCAAAATTCTTCCCTTTATTCCCTCATCATTGGGGATACATAGCTGATTATAACACAGGCATCCTTCATCCAATTTGTACCCAATTTGTACCGAAGAACTCGACTCATTTTCTGAGGAGTCTTGCTTTCCTGCATTAGAAGGGCAATAGGGGCAAAGAATTTGTCCTGCATGATTTTCTCCTTTGCTTCACTAATCAATGGATTTGACACCACTGTAATTGCAAGCAAGGAGGCTTTTTTGCAACCACGTTTTCTTTCCCCAGCCGATAATTTCAAAATCAAATTCCTGCAAGGTCTGCATCCATCTCCTTTGATGCATGTTGAGATCCCTTTGGGTGAAGATCCACTTCAGACTTTGATGATCTGTCTCATCAAGGTGAAACTTTGTCCCAAAAGATAATGTCTCCACAACTTCAGAGCATAAACTGCTGAGAGTAACTCCAAGTCATGGACGGCATAATTCCTCTCATGTGTTCTAAGTTTTCTGGATTCATAGGCTACCGCATGACCTTCTTGCATCAGAGCACCGCCTAAGGCAAACCCACTGGCATCAGTAACTACCTCAAAGGGTTTGGTAAAATCTAGCAATTTAAGTACAAGGTTGGTTACTAAGGCTATCTTCAGTTTGTCAAAGGCACTCTGACACATTGTAGTCCACTGAAAAAGTGTACTCATCTTGAGAAGGTTAGTTAAAGGGGATGCTATCTAAGCAAACCTAGGTATAAAGATCCTATACCATCCGGTTAACCCTAGGAATCCTCTGACTTCCTTTACTGACTTGGGTTCTGGCCATTCTACTACTGCTTGGATCTTTACGAGGTCAGGAGAAATCCTATCATTTGACACTATGAATCCCAAGTATTCCACCTAGTCAACAGAGAAAGAACACTTGCTCTTCTTAAGAATTGGTGTTTCCTTAGGATTTCCAAGACCTTGCGCACATGATCTTCATGATCTGTAGCATTCTTTGAGTATACCAAGATATCATCAAAGAAGACAAGAACAAAATCATCCATGTACTCTCTGAGAATATCCTGCATAAGGCGATTGAATGTCATCGGGGAATTAGTCAATCGAAACGGCATGACTGTGAACTCATAATGTCCATAGCGAGTATTGAATGCTGTCTTTGGGATGTCATGCTCTTTGATTCTGATCTGGTAGTACTCGGATTTGAGATCTATCTTTGTGAACATTTGGATCCCACTTAACTGATCTAGAAGTTCATCAATCCTAGGAATAGGATACTTATTTTTAATTGTTAATTGATTCCGTCCTCTGTAGTCAATATAGAGTCTTAATGTTCCATCTTTCTTCTTTTGAAAGAGAACGAGCGCACCCCAAGGTGAGACACTGGGTCTGACGAATCCCTGCTCTAATAGTTGTCTTAACTGTTCCTTAAGCTCTATGGCTTCAGCGAACTGGCATTTTGTATGCATGCTGGGCTACTGGCTGAGCTCTAGGGGTTAATTCGATCTCATGATCTACTTCACAAGATGGAGGCATCTCAGTCAGCTCCCTTTAGGAAACACATCTACATACTCACTTAACCACTCTGGTTCTTTAGCCTTGCATTTTATGTCTACTGGATTCATTTTAACGACATACACAGCTTGCCTCTTTCTGAGCCCTTTTAATAATTTGGAAGCCTTGACTAATTGTAGCATTGGGGATCCGAAAATTCCAATTCCTTAAACTTTATTCCCGTGAAGGTCAAGAAAAGAGATGGTTCCTTTGTGACAATGAATGTCAGCCTGATTCTTTTGGAGCCAATCCATTCCAAGGATTCCATCATAGATTCCCAATGGTAGGACTTTGAACTGGCACTCTGTTACATTCCCATCTAGGCTAAACTGAATAAGGTCTGTCTTAAGGTGTGTGAAAAGAATCTTTCCACTTGCAAATTCCACTTGCATAGGTTTCCCTGATTTTTTATTTAGGACTAATTTACGCAAATATCCTAGGGAAATAAAAGAATGAGTACTGCCTGAATCAATCAAAAGCTTGAATTGCTTACCTTGGTACTCTGCTGGAGTCTGGAGGACTGAGAATTGATGGTTATTCCCCTGATGCTCTATTGCTGCATAGATTTTTCCTTTCTCTTTCTCCACTTCTTCAGCAATAGTGATAGCTCTAGCTATTGCAGTCTGAGGCGGAACTCTCTCTCTTTGGTTATTCCAATTCTAGGAGGGAGTTTGGAGACTACTTTGCATGGAGGCTGCAGGCTAAGCTGGCACTCTTCTGGGGACCCTGATTGGTGGACTGATACGAAGGAGTCTGTCTTTGAATTCTACGACCCTGGCTTCCTTGGCCCACAGAAGGAGATGGGCAATCCTTGAGCTGGTTCCCAAACCCCTGACATCCGTCGAAGCATCTGTTCTCGCTTCAAAGCTCTTCCCTTTGCATTCTTGAGAGAGCTACAGTTCCTGAGAATGTACTTTGAGGGAAAGGTCTTCATTTCTGAAGCTTCCTGTCTCCACATTCTGGTTAGGACCTTGGCGTCTCTTTGGAGGTGGAAGGTTGGAAGAACTTCTCGGTGTCTAAAATCTCTTGAAGGATGAGGGAGCTGGCTTTGGCGGGACTTTCGATGAAAGCTTTGGCAAAGTCTTTCACCATCCTGACACCTTTTGTTATGGACACTGGCTTGGCATTCTTGACCAGTGTGTCTAAGGGTTCGTTCATTCCCCGAATGAACCTGGCCATGAGTTGCTCTTCATCTAGAGGTGGTGAATATTTGAGTAGAAGAGCGAATGCCTGGTGATATTCTTCGATGGTTTTGCTCCCCTATTTTAGTTCTAAAAATTCATTTATTTTGGTTTCTAAAAACCCGGAGGGACAAAATCTCTTCCTCAAATAGGTTTTAAGGTCGTTCTAGGACTGAGTATTTCTGTTAAGATGGTTGGTGTGTCACAATGGTTCCTCCATGCCACCCTGGCTGTTTCCACAAATTTTAGCCTGGCAAGAGCCATTTTGCTTCTCTCATTGTAGCTTGTGATGTCAAAATATTCTTCCATAGCTTCCACCCATTTCTCCACAGCCTCGCCTAGGTTCTCCCTTTCTCCTTTGAAGGGTCCTGTGGTGGCTGAGTTCTGTGAAGAGCCTTACGGACATCGGGGTAAAGCTCTTCATCTTCAGAGAGAGGGTCTGGCTGACAGCTACGGTTTCCTCGTCTCATGATTCTACCAAAACTGAAATATTATTAAATTTTTATTTTGATATCATCCACGAGATCCTAAGACTTAAGAGGTTCGGTAAACAATTTCTTAAACAAGATAAATGATCTTATTGGAGATCTATGACATATGTCCGGTAATAGATTTTTTTAATCAGTTCGTCCATAAACAATCACTTATACAACAGGGAATTTTTCTCCAGAAAACATTTCTTTATTTATATAAAAGTTGCAATATGTACAAAGAGTAGCTCAGCTTCAGAAATCAAAATCTCCTCGAGAGATGCATAAGATGGCGATACTGATACAACCGTTCCCTTACTGCCAAGGGAGCTACTATCTTCTCCTTAGGAATAAAGCGACTAAGGAGTCTGTAGATTTGGCATGAAAGTCTGAAATTCCGCGGTGTTGGATGATATAAAATAATGCCATGTATCACCTTCAGCTTCATCAGAATCATTGTCAATGAGAGATTCTGCCTCAGCATTGCACGTTGGTCGCAAGAGGCGCGTGGACATACTGTCCCTGCAAACGCTGTCTCTCTGCTAGGTCAGGAAAATATAGATCCTCGAAAAATGACGTGCAAGTCTTGCTCGGCTCGTTCGAGTTTTGTAGCAGAAGAGATGAGGTGCTCGAAGGCGAACGTAGTCATGTCTTGTGACTGGGTGAGGTCGGGAACACCAGATAAGTATGGAAGTTCCATCTATAAAAATAATTTCTTTGATTAAAAATTCTTTCATTAATGGAGCTTACGGAATGAAAATACAATATGAAAATGCTTTTTCTGAGCTTTTATTATCAATTTCTGATAAGAATTCGCTTATCCTTGTTATTAGCTTTCAACAAAGCTCTGATATACGAGCTGTAAGACCCCTGCCCCCTCCGGGGCTCCTATCGCAGCGGTGGAAGCAGCGTCGGGCCTCCCAAGCGAGGCGGGGATCCACACTCAGTGCCTCGCCCGCGGATGTCCGGACGAGAGGCTAGCCCGAGCGGTTCCTCCGAAATCGGGGCCCAGAAAGACTCCCCTCGCTGGGAAGGCACGGGCGATTCCTCCATGGAAAAATCTTCTAATGGGGGAAATTACTCTAGCGAGTCAAAGTCTTAACTAGTTAAACTGATCTGACCGAATGTGAAGTCATTTGGTCAAATCAAGAAGAGGCTTACACTCGGTCCATGCTTTTTTCCTCTTTTATGAGGCACAGCCGCTTATCCCCTTTTATGAGGCACGGCCGCTTATCCCCTTTTATGAGGCGCAGCCGCTTATCCCCTCCCATAGAACAAGGTCTTCTCAGGATTTATTCTAATTAACGTAACTAATCATATCTAGTTGTTTCACAGGAATCCTCCAATCCAGCCCCATCCGGCCCATGGGTTAGCCAACCACCCGACCACTGTATTGGTGGGATTCCTTTATAAAGATTTGGTTGTGTTTTTGCCTGGGTACCGACGAGAGGAAAAGAGTTCCCAGGCCCCCTAGCCGCCGGCGATTCATGCAAAAATTAAGGTAGGCATACCACGTACACACCTAATATGAAATTGCCATTTATAACAGATTCGATTGGCTTTAAAACAATCCTTCAATAGAAATCATAATATTTTTGATCATCATTTTTCAAAAATCCGGGTTCATTGTATTACAATATGTGTCCTCTGGACTCTCCGTTGAAGACCAGCTGGTGGCCAACCAACGAGATCCAGTATCAAAATTTGGTTCCCAAAAATCTTTCCTTTTAGTCCATTCGAGATCTTCCTGGACGTACGCATGGGTGTCCTAGCAACCGCGAGCCCGTGCATCGCGTGGTCAAGACCCTCTAGGATCCTCCTTAGGTGTCCTACCACTTCACTCAGGGACCTCTTCGTTGGTCCTCGCCCATCGTACCAGAAGCGCACCATTTTAACCGTACCAAGGCTGGTCAAGACCTCAGCAGGCTTTGTCTCGCGAGAGCGATGTCCCTTGTTGACGACTCCTCGCCACCTGTTCCAACAAACCTCCTCTTCGTAAAAAACATATGCCAAATGATTCCTCCCCCAACATTCTGGCGTAAAACAGTCCTTTGAATGAAAAACAGAGGTTCCAATGCAAGTAAAATTTCCAATTTGAGATTGGTTCACAAAACCCTGTTCTCCATAATTCTCGGTTTCATAATGAGGATCCTCGATCTCTCATGAGGGTAACCATCATTTTGTCTGTCTATCCAACCAAATTCTTAGTGAGTTCAGTCAAAGGAAAACTAGTTTAGTTTTGGTAGTCTATTCTTTGTGTGTTTAGGAACTGGAATTGGTCATGAAGTTTTTGCTTGATTTAGATCGAGAGATGGAAAAGTAGGTTTACTATCCGTCCCTCTCATAGTCTAACCAATTTCATTCGATTTAGTTCTAACGAGGATTCCCTTCGGAACAACATCTAGTTTTGGGTAAATATCAATTTAGTGATTTTACCAATTAAAATATCCAAGATATTCTTTCTGCCATATAATTTCTCGACCTTAATTCATTAGGTAGAATTATGGTGAAAATTCATCTTTTTGACCCTAAAAATTAATTCAAATCCATCTTTTCTTAAATATCATAAAAATTCTTTTTCTAACTAAATACCAATACCTATTTTTTTTGAATAAACTTAAAATCCCTCTTTCTCTCATTTAATGAGTACAATCCAATTATCATGGGAATTCCTCTTTTACCATAATTTAAATCTATCTGAAATTCTTCTTAAAAATTACCAAAAAACGTCCATTAATTCCATTAAGCTAGAAATTCCACTTTTCTCATTCAAATGATTGAATTTCAAATATGGTGGGAATTCCTCTTTCATCATTTAAATTTATCTATGCAAAAAGATAAATCTAACTAAATTTTCTCTTAAAATTAAATAAAAATCTTCATTAATTCCTTTACACTAGAAATTCCACTTTTCTCATTTAAATGGTTGAATTCCAATTATAGTGGGAATTCCTCTTTCATCATTTAAATTTATCTATGCAAAAAGATAAATTTAACTAAAATTTCTCTTAAAAGTTAAATAAAAATCTCCATTAATTCCTTTACACTAGAAATTCCACTTTTCTCATTTAAATGGTTGAATTCCAATTATAGTGGGAATTCCTCTTTCACGTTTAAATTTATCTATGATAAATGATAAATTTAACTAAAATATTTCTTTAATTTTTTAAAAAAACATACATTATTTTAGTATTCCAATTTTTCTCTTACTTCATTGGAATACATGGATTTCTATTGTCATGGGAATTTCTCTTTTATCATAAAAATGAATTAGTAAAAATTTCTCTTTTTTCTAATTAAATATTTTAGCATCAACATTAAATCAAATTTTGCATGGTTTTGATGAGAATTATTCAATTAGTCTAGGATGATTAATCCTAGAATATGGTAGGAAGTCCTCTTTTCATATTATGTACGAAAATGATTTATGTGTTAATTTTTTAAAAATTTTACCATAGCTTCGCTGCTATTACTGATAATTTTTAATAATTTTGAAAACATAAAGTTTTAGTAATACTATATGATAGAATAACTAATATTTGGATGAATATCCAATTATGGACTTGATTCTTAAGTTTTTCATAAATTAAATAGCATAAAGGCATTAAAAAGCCACTTCTTTGGCCTCTAATTTGACAAGCATAGAAATTACTTTTAGATTTGAGAATTGCTTCATGAGAAGCATCATTTGAATATAGAATAGGTCATAGGAATGACCATTCTTTGGAAGAGAGAGAGATATGCTTAAAAAATATTTTAATTTAAGCATAAAATGTAAAATTTATAAAATTTATCACTAAAATTCATTAGAGAGTTCCAATTGCATTAAAGAGCCATTCAATTGAATGCTTCTCAAGCTTGAGAGGGGTTGAGAATTGAGAAACATTTTGAGATTAAGAAAAAAGACCATAAACCACACTTTACCTCTTAATTTGCTTGATTCTTTAGTCAATGGAGAGGCCCCCAACCAATCAATTGGTTTAGTATGTTGATGAAGAATCCAAGGAAGGTTGAAGAGAGAGAGAAGCTCCAATCTCTTCAATTTGTGGAGGATTTTTAGAGGATAATAGAAAATAAGCTTATCTTAGAGTAATATCAGCATAGTTTAGTTCACAGATGAGAATACAAAAGAATGAGGGTCTATTTATAGGTGAGGGAGTCCACTAACTGAGTCCAACTAAGCTCTAGAATTTTCTAGCTTCAGTTTGGTTGAATTTGGACAAGATTTGGACCAGTTTGTCTCCCTTTTTTATTTGGTTTGATCTAGGAGAGAGGAGAGATAACTATTATTTTTTAGTTTAAAACTCCTCCACACATGTGAAATAGGTGCCTCCTTGAAGGTTCCCCCTTTCCTTACCAAGGTGTCAAAAATGAATGATTGCTCCAAAATATCTCATTTTTTTAAGTAATATTTCATAATTTTTCACTAATAAATCTTGTACTCAATCAACTCTTCATCTTATGTGGGCATTTACTCATTTTTGGGTATTTTCTTTTATTCATTGGATTTATCTCATCCCAACACTTGGATTAATCTTATTGGTCCATAGGAACCTTAATTGGATCATAATCCAAAATTTTCAGAAAATCTTGGCCCTCAGCCTCCTCTTTTCTCCACTAGATGTTCCTTTTTCCATCTTTTAAAGGAGTATTCTAAGAAAGAAATAATTTTTACATCAAGTAGATGAGCCAAGTGAGGATTCTTGAACTACATATACTTTGCTAATGGCTCCCATAAATCATTTTCTTTTCATCTGTGCTACTTGATATGTTCCACCATATCACCCCTTGGAGGATCGTCCAAATAGGGCCCCCGTTCCATCATTTATGTTGTGGGTGTTTTGACTCCTAAAGTAGGGTCATATGGGCATTGAGGATCAAATGTGCTTACTTACATAGTGCCTAAAAGAAAATATGGGCCGCAACCAAGGGTTTCCTTCTTTGATTATGGGAATTTAGGATCAAATGTGCTTATCTACATAAGTGCCTCAAAGAAAAGTTGCGGGCTGTAACCAAGGGTTTCCTTCTTTGATTAATTCCAAGTAAGTGTCTGAGTGAACATATCTTCTTTTGCAAAGAGTTTCACGATAGTATGAGGAACTGCTTGCTCAGTGTGAAAGATATTATACCTAGGCTATTCCTTTGTTTTGATGTTGTGTCTTCTACGGGATCTGAAAAATCCATCTCTGGATCAACCTGTTCTTCCATAGGAATTTGAGATGCTTCCCTCCAGCAAGCTATGTTTTCCTCAATGCAAGGGTGAGTAAGCTCCATGAGTCTTTGGTAATCTTCCTAAGATTCCTACCTTAGCTCTCCCAATATATTCTACAAGGAATGCAGATGAGGAACCTCCATAGCTTCTACCTTGGGGTAGTTAATTACTTCCACTAAATTTAGGCAACATATCACAATTTTGATTGTAGTAAACATATTTCGTGGAGCCACAAGTTCTTCGGCTAAAAAATAATGATCAGAAAGGCCAATATCCCATACCAAGCATGGTCTTTTACTCCTCATGGATTCCAAAGTGTGTTCCAAGATCATTATTTCTTGTGTAGCAATCTTTTTTTGCTTTTCCCACAGCTCATGTTCACCATCCATTGAGTCATGAATAGCTTGTAAATACTATAGGTGCTTCGGCTAAAAAATAATGATCAGAAAGGCCAATATCCCATGCCCAGCATGGTCTTTTACTCCCCATGGATTCCAAAGTGTGTTCCAAGATCATTATTTCTTGTGTAGCAATCTTTTTTTGCTTTTCCCACAGCTCATGTTCACCATCCATTGAGTCATGAATAGCTTGTAAATACTATAGGTGCTTGTAAATAATATAGGTGCTTGGAAGTAAGTTTGTTAACCTCCCCTTCCACCTTGGACAATTGGGACCTGGAGCATGTGCAACAATTTCTTTGACACATCTAGCCACTTGTTCCAAAATCTCTAATGTTTGATCTTCCGCAAAATGCATTAATCTTTCTAGAGTAAGTGTGAGTTGCATGATTTCCCACTGAACTTCATAAGCCCATTCCTTGGCTTGTTTTGAAGATCTTGTGGTAAGTCGAATCCTTCAACATTTACAAGTTGCAGTGCAATATCATCTTCTCCTCTGCTAACTTCACCCTCCTTATGAGTTTCTTTTGGCATGGTGACACTTGTGGTTTGGTACTAGTAAATAATTCCATAACATATGGATAGGTAAACCTATCGTAACCCCTATTCTGCCCTTCTTTCTCATTTGGTTTGTGTGGCTTTCCATCAAAATGTTGTGCAAAATCCATTTTCCATTGATTGGCTTCAGTGTCATCAATCTCGATGCGTAATTGATATGGGGTAGATAAAATTCTAAAGATTGTCCCCCTTGTGTCAAGCCTTTCAAATGAAATAGGATAAGTCTGAATAATTTCCAAATTCCTAAGGGGTGATAGAGGTTGCTTTGCCTAGCCCTTAAATACAGGTAGCAATCCCTAGCCTCACAAGCTCCATAGAGCTGCATCCATAAGAGGCATTGTTTTAAGTAGTCATTAGAAGTTGGGGCTTCAAAAGTTAAGTCCTCATGTAGACCTAATTCTATAAGTCCCCCCTCTTTAGAAAAATCTTGAGAATTGAGGAGTACCCATACCTAGGCCCTGAAGTTGAGAACCATAGGATGCAATGGGAAAATAAAAAGATCATTAAGTCTTTCTAAGCTGACATCCCCATCATGAAGAATAGCCATTATAAAAGTAGGGGCATTGTGTCTAGACATTTTTCTAAAGACCATGCTTACTACCTCACTAATAAAAGGAGCTTCAAAGTCTATATTCTTTATGGTCATACACAATAAAAGTGTGGAGGTGTAAAAGCTTTGGGTTTTAGTAGGACCTGGTGTTCTCGAGGACACATCTAGAGTGGCTAGTGTAGAGGCATTATGAGAAATTGTATCTAGCAATGTACTTGCTCCCTGCTCCACTGGAGAAGATCCTTCCTCTTTGTATTGATTAAGCTTTTGCAATGAAAATTCCAACTCCTTTTTCTTGTCCAAAGTATCAGCTGTGTGCTTGTTGCATTCGTCTTGAGCCTTCTTAAGATGTTGGTTACAAAGAATCCTTTTCCTCCTTGTTCTTGAGATGAAGCTTTTTTCTTCCTCATTGTACTTTTGGAGCTGTAGCACAAGGCTCTCTATGGCTTCATGCAACTTACATTTCAAGCCACTGCATTGATTAGCTAGGTCCTCAACTTTAGCCATCTCTCACAAAAACCTTGCTTTGCACCTAGCTCTTGCCAGGTACCACCAAGGTAAGTTCTTTCTTTGATCCTTCCAACTCTTTTAGCAGACTCAGGTTTTGTTCCTTCACCTTATCATAACAACTTTTAAACATATTAGCATCGGCAGAGCCCATTTTAGTGATGTTATCTTTTCTTCCTCAAGATTAGCCATCAAATCGTTGATTTGCTCTGCTTCATGGCTGACTCCTACCTGGCCTTAGAGTTGTTCTATTAGGAGTGTCTGCTGGTCTATAAATCATTGTTTGTTTAAAGCTCTTTGCTTATAAAACTCTTCTACTACTTGGTTAAGAACCCCTGTTAGCTCCAAAAGCTACAACCCTATTCCATCTTCTGCATGTTCCTTGCCTAACCCAAACATAGTAACTACATGCTCTTGTACCTGACTGTTGCACCTTAGGGTTTAGAGTATCCTTTTCAAGTCTCTATCTTTTTGTGAAAGGTTGAGGAGGTTCTAATTTTGCTTCTATAGCTACATATAGTGGTTATGCCAAAATCCACCTTGCTTTTTCCCTTTGGATCAAGTGGTGGCATTATGACTGCAGGTGTTTCTACATGTATGGAAGAGGACTCACCTCTGTCTTGATGGCTACTTTATCCTTTTGACCCCTAGCATCCCTTGTCATGCCTTTGAGCCTCTTGTCCTAGGAGAGTGGGAGTGTTGATACTTTGTTCCCTAAGGATTTGCATGGCCCCATACTCCAAAACTTGTTGCAATAGGTAGGGGTTACCTATCGTGTACTTATGATCTGCATAATAAGAACTGAGGTTGTTGAGGATTATATGAGCCCAATCTTCTTTAAGACCTTCTGTCACTATTAGGATGGCTCTAGAATGTATCCTGCTATTATGCATGTCTATGTACTTGACCTGAGTAAGGAGACCAACCATCCTACAAGCCATCTCCACTTCAGGATCTGAGATCTGGTCAAATAGCTCTCCATGTGGTGACTTACTCCACTTATTCATGTGTTTACCGATATTAATATTTTATGTCTTGATTTTGGAGTAGGACACTTCATATGGCAGGCTACAAGCTTCAATAATTAGTTTCATGTGCAGCTTAACCTCTATTTCATAGTCTCCAATGGTGGCAATACCTATCCCCTGTCAGCATCATATGAGTTGAGGAATTCATTAATGAGGATAGGATCGTAATGAGGATTCCATGAGACTACTGTCTAATCCAAGCCAGTTGCCTTCAGTCTCGCCATGACATCCTCTTCTTTTAGCATTGAATAACACTCTAGTGCATGGTAAGTGAATAGCTATGGTTCTTTGTTGGAGTTCCTTTGAAATACCCTAACGGATATGCACTCTCCATTCTTCCCAACATCACCAAGCCAACTAGATGAATAATTATGCTTGATCACCCATATGTCGGCATCTTGTAGCGACCTATCAGGGACCTTTGGTATTCTTTTAAGCTCCTTGGGCTCTTTGTGTTTCCTTGACTCCTTGGAAGACGCACCCCATTTCCTTTTCATCTTTGCACTCGACTCAGTGCTGCTTGCTTGGGTCCTCTGGGACATTCTTTCTGCAAACAAACCACATATTAGTGATGAATATTATTTTGGGGTTTTTTTCTCTCCCTTCTTTTCATAATTTTAGACTATCAATATGAAACTATTTATATGGAATGTAGTACCCAAGTGTCCCGGTGAACTATGCTATACCCTCCCAGATAGGACATGAAATTTCAATTGAAAAAATAATAATATCCCCCATCTGGGGTGAGTTCCAATGGCCCTTTTCCCACTTCCTTGATTTTGAAAGTGGTGGTCAAAATCCTGGAGGCTGAAGACCCATAAGATCCCCCCTACCTAGACCCTATACACTCTTCCACGAGTGTGGATGCCCAATTGTCATTATTGACATTGCACATTGGTCATGTGAATACATAGCAAGAAGAATAGTGAAGTCTATATAGGCCCAAAATATTATTGCAAATTTGCAAAAGTTTAAGGTTGGTATGCATAAAGTATGTGAAGGATGCTAGCTTAGTAAAGAGGCCAAAGATGCTTTCTCGCATGAAAAGCATGCCAATGCAAGGCCACTAGATGTTTACATTCAGATTTATAAAAACCAACCAAGATTACAACAATTACAAGTTGCAGGAATTATGTTACATTCATTGATCAATCACACTAGAAAACTGTAGGTTTATTTTGTGAAGGAGAAAATTGAGATGTTTGCTCACCTTCAAAAATTTAAAGCCTTAGTCAGGCATTCAAATAAAATGCTTGAGATCAGATGGTGGGAGAAAGCATTTCTCCAATAAGTTCAGTGATTTCTTGAGAAAGTGGGAAATCAAGAGACAATTTACATGGTATACTCTGTAACAGAATGGTGTTGCAAAAAGGAAAAATAGGCACATAATAGAATTAGCACATACCTTGATTTATGAAAATAATATGCCAGATTATTTTTGGGCAGAAGCAATAGCTACTATAGGAAGGTTGAGATATTCTAGGGGCTCTTTAAGAGGCGTCATTGGAAATTTTAAGTATTTTTGCTTAAGGTGTTAACTTACTTTGACTAGTCACTCTCATTGTATATTTTTATGAGAATAATAGCTTATGATGTGACTTATAAACTCATTATTACTTATAAGATGTGACTTGTAAGATTTATACTCACCATTACGTTTTTATGCATATCTTAGTCACTTTTATTTACTTTTTGATCCCCTAAAAATTCAAATTTCAAATTTCAAACTTTTGACTCCTTTGATCTTCTCCCTTCTACTTCCTCTCCTCCTCCCCTTATCCTCTCCTCCCTAGTTGCCCCTCCTCCACTTGCTACCCTTCGCCATGCTTCTCCCTTGCTGTTTGAGATATCGAGCTCATCTAGTGAGGCAGTGGACACTGATGACCCATCTGGGGGATAGGCCCCACACTTACACCACTGGCATGGTTGGTGAGATCATGGGTGATATGCGGCCAGTGGGATGACAGGGTGTGTGATAGCCATTCTAGAGATTGGCATAGTTATAGCGTCAACTCATTTAGTTGGGTTCACACTATAGAGAACCCTAGTATGTATTTGGCTGTGTACCTTTCATATTGTGTGTTGAGTGTTGAGTGAAGAAGAAGAAGATTTTCAGCCTCTCACCTTGTGTGTTCTCTTTTAGGGTTTTGTGAGTGTGTGTGTGCTTGCAAGAGCTCAAGCTCTCTTCTCCCTTGCATCTTTTCATGGTATCAGAGCTTGGTTCATGCTAAGGGTTGAGCTGCAAGCAAGAGAAGCACAGGAAGCGGTACGAGGGTAAGAGCTTCATCTACTCTTTCCTATTTGTGTTGGTGACTACACCCTTGTCGGGAGCTCTACGGGAGGCACCGGCAAACGATCTCTGATTAAGGAGCTTTCTTCGCGGGAGTAAAGCTATAGGGCAACTATACTGCCCTATCCCCACCGCGCAATGAATTTAGGGGTTCCAGCAGTAGTGGAAGTAGAACTTCTTGCATGGGGCAGGGTCTCACACCCGGGGCCTCGCCCACCACGGATATCTGGACAAGAGACTAATCCATCGGTTCTTCCAAAATCGATCCTGGAAAAACTTCCCTTGCCTGGAAAGCACGAGCGATTCCTCCAGGATAACTTTTCTCTAACGTAGTCAAAAGCCTTAACTAACTGAACGGATCTGACCGAACCCGTAAGTCCCAAGTCAGATCAGGGAAAAGATTACACTTGGATCATAGAGACCAACGCTTTTCTCCTCATTGAGGGGCATAGCCGTTGATTCTTTTCCATAGAACAATTTTTGTCCGGGATTTACTTCATCTATCGTACCATAACAGAATTGAGTTTTAATTTAAGTATCCATCAGTCCATAACCCCGTCCAATCCCGTGGGTTAGCCAACCGCCCACCAACCACTGTAGTGATGGAATCCAATTAAGAATCTGGTTAGGTTTTGTCCCGGGTACCAGGGAAAAGAGTTCCCAGGCCCCCTAGCTAGATATTCATGCAAACTTAAAACTAGTCACACCACTTACACACCCAATATGAAATTACACACCCAATATAAAATTACCTTTTTCTCAGCATCAGCTATCTTTAAAATAATCATTTAATGAAACCATTGTTTCATTGATCTCACAATCCTCAAAATCTCCGGTTGAATCCTTATTTCCAATCATTCCTTCATCGGTGTACCTATGGCATCACTGGCAACCAGAACGAACGCTCACAACCTGTTCACTCATCAGGGGCCTTTTCGATAGTTCCTGGCTCATAGTACCCAGCAATATATTCGCATATCAAAATGGAATCTCCGTTGAAGATCAGCAAGATCAGCCAACGGATCCAGATAAAAGAGTCATGGACTCACCTGTTTGAGGACCAGCAAGGTCAACCAACCAGATCCATGCCCGAATTTAGAAAACAACTCTTACTCCTTGTTACAATATCTTCCTCGATGTACGTGGGGGTATCTTCCGCGACCCAGAGCCCGAGCACCGTATGGTGAGAACCCTCTAGGATCCTTCGCAGGTCACCTAGCGCTTCACTCATAGGCCGCTCCCTTGGTCCCTCATCCACTGTATCGGAAGCTCACCATTTAAATCAAATCGAGGCTGGTCAAGACCTCGGCCGACCTTGCTACGCGAGACGTCCTCCGTTGACACTCCGTCCCCCAGCAGTTGCAACTTTAACAAACAGGTCTCCCATGACCTCATTCACAAGACGCTCAAAATGCTTCCCCAGCATTCTTGACATAAAACAGTCATTTAAAAGTAGATTTCACATACAAATACAGTTCCAACAATATTTCCATTTTTTCTCATCACTCCACATCCTTTCACATTAGTCCCCATCTTTTCTCATCTTTCCACATTTTTCTTTTTTTTCATCGATCCCTATCACATCACATCATTCCCACATCAATTCACATCCAATCGCATTATCCACACATCAATCCACATCATCCATACATCCATCCATACCAATCCACATCATCCATACATCTATCCACATCAATCCACATTATCCACACATCCATCCACATCTTCCATACATCCATCCACATCAATCCACACATCAATCCACATCATCCATACATCCATCCACATCAATCCACATTATCCACACATCAATCCACATCATCCATACATCCATTCACGTCAATCCACATTACCCACACATCAATCTATATCATCCATCCACATTATCCACTCATCCATCCACATCAATCCACACGTCAATCCACATTACCCACACATCAATCCACATCATCCATACATCCATCCACGTCAATCCACATTACCCATACATCAATCCATATCATCCATACATCCATCCACATTATCCATACATCCATCCACATCATCCATCCATCCACATTATCCACTCATCCATCCACATCAATCCACACGTCAATTCACATTACCCACACATCAATCCACATCATCCATACATCCATCCACGTCAATCCACATTACCCACACATCAATCCATATCATCCATACATCCATCCACATCAATCCACATTATCCACTCATCCATCCACATCAATCCACATTACCCACACATCAATCCATATTATCCATCCACATCAATCCACATTATCCACTCATCCATCCACATCAATCCACACGTCAATCCATATTCATTTCATAAGTATTCCCATTCTCATCTAATCACATCTTTTTCTAACTCATCACTTAATTCCTCATTTATCCTCATCAGATCACATCTACTTGCATCTACCCATACATCTCATCACTTCACATACATTAACATCTATCCAATTTATATCGCATCTTATCACATCCATTTCACATCACATCTCATCCATTCACTCACATCCCGATTCACATGCTAACACATTCATTCACGTCCCTTATCGTTCATTCACATCCCGATTCACATGTTATCACATTCATTCACGTCCTATATCATTCATTTACATCCTGATTCACATGACATCACATCTCATCTATTCATTCACATTTATCTGATTCCCATCACATATCATCACATCTATTTACCTCTCATTCTCATCACTTCTATTCTCATCACATCCATCCTCTATTCATTCTCATTTATCTGATTCGCATCCCATCTCATCACATCTATTTACCTCTCATTCTCATCACTTCTATTCTCATCACATCCATCCATCCATTTTTCCCATCGATATGATTCGCATCCCATCTCATCACATCTATTTACCTCTCATTCTCATCACTTCTATTCTCATCATATCCATCCTCTATTCATTCTCATCTATCTGATTCATATCACATCTTATCACATCTATTTGTAGAATGTAAGAGAATTCTTATTTTTGATATAAAGATTCTTTACGCATTTATTTATGCATAAGAACAACTTCAGTGGAAAATATAACTTTTATAAAAATCCATTTATGCATCTATTTATGTATAAATTCAATTTTCAGGAGAATTACACTTTCGAAATAAAAATAAATCTTTTATGCATCTTTCTATGCATAAATTCAATTTTAATGAGAATAACTCTTTTGAAATAAAAATAAATTTCTTTATGCATCTTTCTATGCATAAAATCAAAATTGATGAGAATAACTTTTTTGAAATAAAAAAAATTCCTTTATGCATCTTTCTATGCATAAAATCAAAATTGATGAGAATAACTCTTTTGAAATAAAAATAAATTTCTTTATGTATCTTTATATGCATAAAATCAAAATTTGTTGAAAGTAACGCTTTTATAAAAAAAATCTTTTATGCATCTATTTATGCATAAATTCAATTTTAATGAATGTAACACTTTTATTAAAAAATCTTTTATGCATCTATTTATGCATAAAAATCAATTTTGATGAAAGTAACACTTTTATAATCAAAATATTCCCAATATGCATCTTTCTATGCATCGAAATTAATTCTAATGAAAATAACTTTTTTATTATAAAAATATTTCTAATATGCATTTTTTTATGCATAGAATAAAAATAACACTTTTAGAATACACAAGCGGTGGGGATTACTCTTTTTGAATAATAAAAGATAAAACTTATTTCACAAAATTTAAGAAAATTTTGCCATAACCTCCTTTGTATGGCTCACCATTTTTCAAATTTTTTTCATTCTCAAGCTACTTAGAAATTATCCAAAATGGTTTAAAGCATTCTAAACTAATCAAATTTCACTTTTAAATAGAAACAATATGAAAAGTTTAATTCTAACAATTTGATTACACATCTAGGATAAAGAAAGGCTGAATTCAAGAATGAAGAGAGGGGGAAAGCCTTTCCAACAAGGCATAGCATCATTTTTCATTTTAAAGAAAACAAAAATTAGAAAACCATTAAATGGAATAAAGAAAAAGTAGGATTTCTAGCTTACATGAATTTTTGTGAGCTTTCCTTTGGCTTGATGGTTTGAGGGATCTACTCTTGTTTGCAACAAGAGTGACCACCAATTCTTTTGAATAGGAAATAGTCAAAAACTAACGAATTATCTATAAATTCACTGTTTTGGCTCTAGGGAGGAGTAGAGTAGCTGTGCATAAAACACTATTCACCATTTACAAAGGGGGAGGCTTCATTTATAGGAAAAAGGGAGCCTCTAACCAAGCAAGCTGATTCTAGAATTTTCCAGATCAGTTTGGTCAATTTTTGACCATTTTTAGGTCAGTTTAGCTTACTTTTTGGATCTAGTTGAAGCAGGACAGGAAGAGGACGAGGTAGAGGAGGCCGTGGGACGCGGCCAAGGAGGTGGCCGAATAGGTAATCAGAATTATGGCTAGCAGCACCAACAATAACAGTCCCAGAATTCACAACAACAAAAACACGCAGGTGGAAGAGGCCAATTCAGAGGTAGGGGGAGTCAAAGAGGTCGTGGAAATTGGCACAGGCAGTATAATGATACATGTGGATGCTTTTATTATGGTAAGCTTGGACATGTGCAGGCAGATTGTTATAAGAAGCAGGCTGACATGCAAAATGGAAAATTGCAGCAAAACAACTATGCATCCTCGAGCAAAAACAATGAGGATAGTGAAAGGTTGTTTGTTATGCAGCATGTCGTTAATGCCATGTCTGAAAATGTTGAAGCAGCACATAAAGATGATGTATGGTATGTTGACTCAGGTGCCTTGAACCACATAACAAGTCATGGGGAGTGGTTCAAGGAGATGAAAAACCTTGAAAGACCAGGTTTTGTGGAAACAGGGGATGACACTGCTCATCTAATTGCCCATGTTGGAGATGTGCCATTGTCTATGCAGGATGGCAAAGTGAAGTACCTTGCAGATATACTTCATGTTTCAAATATAACAAAGAATCTAGTTTCAGTTGGCCAAATGATTGAGAAGGGTTTGTAAGTTTGGTTTAACCCTGATGGTTGTTATGCTGAAGACTTTAAAGACAAGTGCAGGTTGGTTGCAAAAGGCAACAGAGTGGGCAGAATGTTTACATTGAATGTAAACATGCCTGAAGTGAGTGCTGCGATGTTTGCAAATGGTTCAGGAATTGTTGCAGACACAGACATTTGGCATAAAAGAATTGGACATATGAATGTGCAGAGAATGAAGTCTATGCAGACTAAAGGAATTGTGACAGGAGTGCCAAAGTTAGAAAACAAAAATTAGACTAAAGGAATTGTGACAGGACTGCCAAAGTTAGAATGAAGTCTTTCCAACAAGGCATAGCATCATTTTTTATTTTAAAGAAAATAAAAATTAGAAAACCATTAAATGGAATAAAGAAAAAGTAGGATTTCTAGCTTACATGAATTTTTGTGAGCTTTCCTTTGGCTTGATGATGAGGGATCTACTCTTGTTTGCAACAAGAGTGACCACCAATTCTTTTGAATAGGAAATGATCAAAAACTAATGAATTCAATAAATTCACTGTTTTTGGCTCTAGGGAGGAGTAGAGTAACAGTGCATAAAACACTATTAACCATTTACAAAGGGGGAGGCTTCATTTATAGGAAAAAGTGAGCCTCTAACCTAGAAAACTTATTCTAGAATTTTCCAGATCAGTTTGGTAAATTTTTGACCATTTTTAGGTCAGTTTAGCTTACTTTTTGGATCTAGTTGAAGCAGGAGAGAGGAGAGATGAAAATATCTCATTATTTGTGAGTTTAAAACTCAACCACACATGTGAAATAGGCGCTTCCTTCATGAGGTGAATTCCCCCACACTGAGGTGTCAAAAATGCATCATTTCTTCTAAATATCTCTTCTTTTTTAACTATTAACCTTGTCCTTAGTCAACTCTTCACAGTCAACTCTTCATCTTATGTGAGTATTTACTCATTTTTGGGGAGATTTCATTTTATTCTTCAATTTATCTCCTCGCTACATTTGGATTAATCTAATTGGTCTATAGGAACCTTAATTCAAAAATTTCAGAAAATCTGGACCCTTAGGCTAAGGTCCTTTTTACCTGATTTCAATTTATTCCAATTGCACATTGGAAATTTCTTTTTGAATATCTGTTTAAGGGGAAACCATTTTAGACACTAGGAGGATTTTTATATCCAAAAATATCTCAATTTTGAATTACCTCCCTCTAGACATTTTCTCTCTATAGGCTAAAACGGGGTAAAATAGGATCTTTCTTTTATTTCAGAGAGGGGAGATCAGAAGGGGAGGTTTTTACACCTGCACACCTCAAAATCCGGAGGGAGGAATCTTGCATCCTACCCCACTTAAAAAACACGAGATGTCATCTCGCAAAATTAGAGGAGGACTCTTTTCCTTAAGATCCAACTGATTCTGGGGTTCCTTATAGTCTGGTGAACCCAACAGAATCCTGCCCAACCACTGTAGTGATGGGATCCAATTCAGAATTTGGTTAGGTTTTGTCCCGGGTACCAGGGAAAAGAGTTCCTAGGTCCCCTAGCCGGATATTCATGCAAACTTAAAACTAGTCACACCACTTACACACCCACCAATATGAAATTGCCTTTTTCTCAGCATTAGTTATCTTTAAAATAATCATTTAATGAAACCATTGTGTCACTAATCACAATCCTCAAAATCTCTGGTTGAATCCTTAATTCCAATCATTCCTTGATCGGTGTACCTATGGCATCATTGGCAACCAGAACGCTCACCACCTGTTCACTCAAGGGCCTTTTCGATAGTTCCTAGCTCATAGTACCCGGCAATATATTCACATATCAAAATGGAATCTCCGTTGAAGATCAGCAAGATCAACCAACGGATCCATATAAAAGAGTCATGGACTCACCCGTTGAGGACCAGCAAGGTCAACCAACCAGATCCATGCCTGAATTCAGAAAACAACTCTTACTCCTTGTTCCAATATCTTCCCCGACGTACATGTGGGTATCTTCGCCGACCAAGAGCCCGAGCACCGTATGGTGAGCACCCTCTAGGATCCTTCGCAGGTCACCTAGCGCTTCACTCATAGGCCGCTTCCTTGGTCCCTCATCCATTGTACCGGAAGCTCACCATTTAAATCAAACCGAGGTTGGTAAAGACCTCCGTAGTGAGGCTGGCCTCCGTTGACACTCCGTCAGTAGCAGTTGCAACTTTAACAGATAGGTCTCCACGACCTCATTCACAAGACGGTCAAAATGCTTCCCCAGCATTCTTGACATAAAACAGTCATTTAAAAATAGATTTCACATACAAATACAGTTCCAACAATATTTCCATTTTTTCTCATCACTCCACATCCTTTCACATTAGTCCCCATCTTTTCTCATCTTCCCACAATTTTTTGTTTCTTCATCGATCCCTATCACATCATTTATTCCCACGTCAATTCACATCCAATCGCATCAACCACACAGCAATCCACATCATCCATACATCCATCCACATCATCCATACATCCATCCACATAATTCCACATCATCCACACCAATCCACATCATCCATACATCCATCCACATCAATCCACATTATCCACACATCCATCCACATCTTCCATACATCCATCCACATCAATCCACACGTCAATCCACATCATCCATACATCCATCCACATCAATCCACATTATCCACACATCAATCCACATCATTCATACATCCATTCACGTCAATCCACATTACCCACACATCAATCCATATCATCCATACATCCATCCACATCAATCCACATTATCCACTCATCCATCCATATCAATCCACACGTCAATCCACATTACCCACACATCAATCCACATCATCCATACATCCATCCACATCAATCCACATTACCCACACATCAATCCATATCATCCATACATCCATCCACATCATCCACATTACCCACACATCAATCCATATCATCCATGCATCCATCCACACCATCCACACCATCCACATCCATCCACATCAATCCATATCATCCATACATCCATCCACATTATGCACTCATCCATCCACATCAATCCACAAGTCAATTCACATTACCCACACATCAATCCACATCACCCATAAATCCATCCACATCAATCCTCCACATTACCCACACATCAATCCATAGCATCCATACATCCATCCACATCAATCCACATTATCCACTCCTCCATCCACATCAATGCACACGTCAATCCACATTACCCACACATCAATCCATAGCATCCATACATCCATCCACATCAATCCACATTATCCACTCCTCCATCCACATCAATCCACACGTCAATCCACATTACCCACACATCAATCCACATCATCCATACATCCGTTCACATCAATCCACCACATTACCCACACATCAATCCATAGCATCCATACATCCATCCACATCAATCCACATTATCCACTCCTCCATCCACATCAATCCACACGTCAATCCACATTACCCACACATCAATCCACATCATCCATACATCCGTTCACATCAATCCACACGTCAATCCACATCAATCCATATTCATTCCATATGTATTCCCATTCTCATCTGATCATATCTTTTTCTAACTCGTCACTTATTTCCTCATTTATCCTCATCAGATCACATCTACTTGCATCTACCCATACATCTCATCACTTCACATACATTAACATCTATCCAGTTTACACATCGCATCTTATCACAACCATTTCACATCACATCTCATTCATTCACGTCCCGATTCACATGCTAACGCATTCATTCACGTCCCTTATCATTCATTCACATCCCGATTCACATAACGCATTCATTCACGTCCCTTATCATTCATTCACATCCCGATTCACATGTTATCACGTTCATTCACGTCCTATATCATTCATTTACATCTTGATTCACATGACATCATATCTCATCTATTCATTCACATTTATCTGATTCGCATCACATATCATCACATCTATTCACCTCTCATTCTCATCACATCTCATTCATTCACGTCCCGATTCACATGCTAACGCATTCATTCACGTCCCTTATCATTCATTCACATCCCGATTCACATGTTATCACATTCATTCACGTCCTATATCATTCATTTACATCCTGATTCACATGACATCATATCTCATCTATTCATTCACATTTATCTGATTCGCATCACATATCATCACATCTATTTACCTCTCATTCTCATCACTTCTATTCTCATCACATCCATCCTCTATTCATTCTCATCTATCTGATTCGCATCCTATCTCATCACATCTATTTACCTCTCATTGTCATCACTTCTATTCTCATCACATCCATCCATCCATTTTTTTCCATCTATCTGATTCGCATCCCATCTCATCACATCTTTTTACCTCTCATTCTCATCACATCCATCCTCTATTCATTCTCATCTATCTGATTCATATCAAGTCTTATCACATCTATTTATAGAATGTAAGAGAATTCTTATTTTTTATATAAAGATTCTTTACGCATCTATTTGTGCATAAGAACAACTTCAGTGGGAAATAACACTTTTATAAAAATCTGTTTATGCATCTATTTATGCATAAATTCAATTTTAAGGAGAATAACACTTTTGAAATAAAAATAAATCTTTTATGCACCTTTCTATGCATAAATTTAACTTTGATGAGAATAACTCTTTTGAAATAAAAATAAATTTCTTTATGCATCTTTCTATGCATAAAATCAAAATTGATGAGGATAACTCTTTTGAAATAAAAATAAATTTCTTTATGCATCTTTCTATGCATAAAATCAATCCACACCAATCCACATCATCCATACATCCATCCACATCAATCCACATTATCCACACATCCATCCACATCTTCCATACATCCATCCACATCAATCCACATTATCTACACATCAATCCACATCATCCATACATCCATTCACGTCAATCCACATTACCCACACATCAATCCATATCATCCATCCACATCAATCCACATTACCCACACATCAATCCATATCATCCATCCACATCCATCCACATCAATCCACATTATCCACTCATCCATGCACATCAATCCACACGTCAATCAACATTACCCACACATCAATCCACATCATCCATACATCCATCCACGTCAATCCACATTACCCACACATCAATCCATATCATCCATACATCCATCCACATCATCCACATCATCCATACATACATCCATCCACATCATCCACATCATCCATCCATCCACATTATCCACTCATCCATCCACATCAATCCACACGTCAATTCACATTACCCACACATCAATCCACATCATCCATACATCCATCTCCACGTCAATCCACATTACCCACACATCAATCCATATCATCCATACATCCATCCACATCCATCCACATCAATCCACATTATCCACTCATCCATCCACATCAATCCACACGTCAATCCACATTACCCACACATCAATCCACATCATCCATACATCCATCCACATCAATCCATATTATCCACTCATCCATCCACATCAATCCACATCAATCCATATTCATTTCATAAGTATTCCCATTCTCATTTGATCATATCTTTTTCTAACTCATCACTTATTTTCTCATTTATCCTCATCAGATCACATCTACTTGCATCTACCCATACATCGCATCACTTCACATTGATTAACATCTATCGAGTTTACATCGCATCTTATCACATCCATTTCACATCACATCTCATTCATTCACGTCCCGATTCACATAACGCATTCATTCACGTCCCTTATCGTTCATTCACATCCCGATTCACATGTTATCACATTCATTCACGTCCTATATCATTCATTTACATCCTGATTCACATGACATCACATCTCATCTATTCATTCACATTTATCGGATTCGCATCACATATTATCACATCTGTTTTCCTCTCATTCTCATCACTTCTATTCTCATCACATCCATCCTCTATTCATTCTCATCTATCTCATTCGCATCCCATCTTATCACATCTATTTACCTCTCATTCTCATCACTTCTATTCTCATCACACATCCATCCATCCAATTTTTCCCATCTATCTGATTCGCATCCCATCTCATCACATCTATTTACCTCTCATTCTCATCACATCCATCCTCTATTCATTCTCATCTATCTGATTCATATCACATCTTATCACATCTATTTATAGAATGTAAGAGAATTCTTATTTTTGATATAAAGATTCTTTACGCATCTATTTGTGCATAAGAACAACTTTAGTTGGGAAATAACACTTTTACAAAAATCTGTTTATGCATCTATTTATGTATAAATTCAATTTTAAGGAGAATAACACTTTCGAAATAAAAATAAATCTTTTATGCATCTTTCTATGCATAAATTCAATTTTAATGAGAATAACTCTTTTGAAATAAATATAAATTTCTTTATGCATCTTTCTATGCATAAAATCAAAATTGATGAGAGTAACTCTTTTGAAATAAAAATAAATTTCTATAAAATCAAAATTGATGAGAATAACTCTTTTGAAATAAAAATAAATTTCTTTATGCATAAAATCAAAATTGATGAGAATAACTCTTTTGAAATAAAAATAAATTTCTTTATGCATCTTTCTATGCATAAAATCAATCCACACCAATCCACATCATTCATACATCCATCCACATCAATCCACATTATCCACACATCCATCCACATCTTCCATACATCCATCCACATCAATCCACACGTCAATCCACATCATCCATACATCCATCCACATCAATCCACATTATCCACACATCAATCCACATCATCCATACATCCATTCACGTCAATCCACATTACCCACACATCAATCCAATCATCCATCCACATTATCCACATCAATCCACATTATCCACTCATCCATCCACATCAATCCACACGTCAATCCACATTACCCACACATCAATCCACATCATCCATACATCCATTCACGTCAATCCACATTACCCACACATCAATCCATATCATCCATACATCCATCCACATCATCCATACATCCATCCACATCATCCACATCTTCCATCCATCCACATTATCCACTCATCCATCCACATCAATCCACACGTCAATTCACATTACCCACACATCAATCCACATCATCCATACATCCATCCACCACGTCGATCCACATTACCCACACATCAATCCATACATCCATCCACATCAATCCACATTATCCACTCATCCATCCACATCAATCCACATTACCCCCACACATCAATCCACATCATCCATACATCTATCCACATAATCCCCATCAATCCACATTATCCACTCATCCATCCACATCAATCCACACGTCAATCCACATCAATCCATATTCATTTCATAAGTATTCCCATTCTTATCTAATCACATCTTTTTCTAACTCATCACTTATTTCCTCATTTATCCTCATCAGATCACATCTACTTGCATCTACCCATACATCTCATCACTTCACATACATTAACATCTATCCAGTTTACATCGCATCTTATCACATCTATTTCACATCACATCTCATTTATTCACATCCCGATTCACATGCAAACGCATTCATTCAGGTCCCTTATCGTTCATTCACATCCTGATTCACATGTTATCTTATTCATTCTCATCCTATATCATTCATTCACATCCTATATCATTCATTTACATCCTGATTCACATGACATCACATCTCATCTATTCATTCACATTTATCTGATTCGCATCACATATCATCACATCTATTTACCTCTCATTCTCATCACTTCTATTCTCATCACATCCATCCTCTATTCATTCTCATCTATCTGATTCGCATCCCATCTCATCACATCTATTTACGTCTCATTCTTATCACTTCTATTCTCATCACATCCATCCATCCATTTTTTCCCATCTATATGATTCGCATCCCATCTCATCACATCTATTTACCTCTCATTCTCATCACTTCTATTCTCATCACATCCATCCTCTATTCATTCTCATCTATCTGATTCATATCACATCTATTTATAGAATGTAAGAGAATTCTTATTTTTGATATAAAGATTCTTTACGCATTTATTTATGCATAAGAACAACTTCAGTGGGAAATAACACTTTTATAAAAATTCGTTTATATATAAATTTAATTTTAAGCAGAATAACACTTTCGAAATAAAAATAAATCTTTTATGCATCTTTCTATGCATAAATTCAAATTTTAATGAGAATAACTCTTTTGAAATAAAAATAAATTTCTTTATGCATCTTTCTATGCATAAAATCAAAATTGATGAGAATAACTCTTTTGAAATAAAAAAAATTCCTTTATGCATCTTTCTATGCATAAAATCAAAATTGATGAGAATAACTCTTTTGAAATAAAAATAAATTTCTTTATGCATCTTTATATGCATAAAATCAAAATTTGATGAAAGTAACGCTTTTATTTTTAAAAAAAATCTTTTATGCATCTATTTATGCATAAATTCAATTTTATTGAAAGTAACACTTTTATTAAAAAAATCTTTTATGCATCTATTTATGCATAAAAATTAATTTTGATGAAAGTAACACTTTTATAATCAAAATATTCCCAATATGCATCTTTCTATGCATAGAAATTAATTCTAATGAAAATAACACTTTTATTATAAAAATATTTCTAATATGCATTTTTTTTATGCTTAGAATAAAAATAACACTTTTAGAATACACAAGCGGTGGGGATTACTCTTTTTGAATAATAAAAGATAAAACTTATTTCACAAAATTTAAGAAAATTTCGCCATAACCTCCTTTGTATGGCTCACCATTTTTCAAAATTTTTCATTCTCAAGCTACTTAGAAATTATCTCAAATGGTTTAAAGCATTCTAAACTAATCAAATTTCACTTTTTAAATAGAATTTAAATAGAAACAATATGAAAAGTTTAATTCTAACAATTTGATTACACATCTAGGATAAAGAAAGGCTGAATTCAAGAATGAAGAGGGGGAAAGCCTTTCCAACAAGGCATAGCATCATTTTTCATTTTAAAGAAAACAAAAATTAGAAAACCATTAAATGGAATAAAGAAAAAGTTGGATTTCTAGCTTACATGAATTTTTGTGAGCTTTCCTTTGGCTTGATGGTTTGAGGGATCTACTCTTGTTTGCAACAAGAGTGGCCACCAATTCTTTTGAATAGGAAATGGTCAAAAACTAATGAATTATCAATAAATTCACTATTTTTTGCTCTAGGGAGGAGTAGAGTAGCAGTGCATAAAACACTATTAACCATTTACAAACAGGGAGGCTTCATTTATAGGAAAAAGTGGGCCTTTAACCAAGCAAACTGATTCTAGAATTTTCCAGATCTGTTTGGTCAATTTTTTACTATTTTTAGGCCAGTTTAGCTTACTTTTTGGATCTAGTTGAAGCAGGACAGGAAGAGAACGAGGTAGAGGAGGCCATGGACGCAGCCAAGGAGGTGGCCAAATAGGTAATTAGAATTATGGCTAGCAGCAGCAGCAACAATAACAGTCCCAGAATTCACAACAACAAAAACACACAGGTGGAAGAGGCCAATTCAGAGGTAGGGGGAGTCAAAGAGGTCATGGAAATTGGCAAAGGCAGTATAATGATACATGTGGATGCTTTTATTGTGGTAAGCTTGGACATGTGCAGGCAGATTGTTATAAGAAGCAGGCTGACATGCAAAATGGGAAATTGCAGCAAAACAACTATGCATCCTCGAGCAAAAACAATGAGGATAGTGAAAGGTTGTTTGTTATGCAGCATGTCGTTAATGCCATGTCTGAAAATGTTGAAGCAGCACATAAAGATGATGTATGGTATGTTGACTTAGGTGCTTTGAACCACATGACAAGTCATGGGGGGAGTGGTTCAAGGAGATGAAAAAACTTGAAAGACAAGGTTTTGTGGAAACAGGGGATGACACTGCTCATCTAATTGCCCATGTTGGAGATGTGCCATTATGTATGCAGGATGGCAACGTGAAGTACCTTGCAGATGTACTTCATGTTTCAAATATAACAAAGAATCTGGTTTCAGTTGGCCAGATGATTGAGCAGGGTTTGCAAGTTTCACTACAAAGAGAACTGCCTAAAGTCTTCAAAAACACTTGGAAAACTTAAATAATATGACAATGGGATATAGAGAGGATTAGGAAGCGAGAATTGGTAGACTCATTGGGGTTAAATGCAGTGGTGCAAGAAAAAGAACACTACGGGCCACAAGGTATAATGACCCATCTCTAGTTTCATTTTTAAAAGTTTTATTGAATATTGATATGTTACTTAAAGATGTTTCTTTGATTTGTTTTGTAGAAATTTTTTGGTTAAATAATGGGATACAACATTGGAGCAAGGCAAACAAGAACCGGTCTCCTAAAGCACGTCATCAAAAATGCAGATATCATCAAGATGTTGGACGATCCCAATAACAGGTGTTTACATGACATGCTACACAATAAGTTTACTAAGAAACTAAAGGATCTTATTGCTCCAATAGATATAGTGTTGAGAGAACGCGGTGCTTATGCTAGATCAAGATAAGTGGAGGAGAGAGACCCACAAAATACAAGAACACATCTTGTTTATTAAGTTGCTTATGAATACAACTTGGCCTTAGCTCACACACAAATGCCTTCTAGCTCCACCTTTAAATAGGTGAGCTAGTGGACCATAAGTCCATTCACACACACACACAAATGCCTTCTAGCTCCACCTTTAAATAGGTGAGCGAGTGGACCATAAGTCCATTCACACACACACCCTTTTTCTACCCTTTTACATGACCTTAGTCTTTTAATACCCTCCCTCAATACCAACTGTGAAAGAATTGGAATAGGTGTTATATTGGACATAGGTTGCCTTTATAACATTAGGCGTATAAGGTTTAGGAATATAGGTGTTGTTACACTGAGATTTAAAACAAGTGCTCAGAGGAGTTAGAGGTTGATACAAAGTTAGCCTCTGACTCTTTGTTAGGACATTTAGAGGTGATATGTCCCGTTTGTTTACACTTGTTACATTTTATCTTGTTGGGATATTTGATCCAATAATTATTTGCAAAATGACCTACCTTCTTGCAATGGGTACACCTTACTTTGCTCGCTTGATGTGACAAAGCTTGTTTGATATTCAATGGAGTCGATGCATTAATTTGAAGATTCAGCTCCTCCCTTTGGCCTCTTTTCTTCATCAAGACAAGATTGAATGACTCCTTCAAGGGTGGGATTAGGTATGTTCATTTGAAGATTCGGCTCCTCACTTTGGCCTCTTTTCTTCATCAGACAAGATTGAATGACTCCTTCAAGGGTGGGATTAGGTAGCTTCTTAGGTGGGGTACACCTTCTCGACTGCTTTTAACAAAATAGCCACTGCATCATCTTCATCCATTCTCGCATTCTCTCACTGATGCAAGTTGAGCCATAAGGCCCTTCAAGTGAGAGATAAAGTCTCCAATGTCGTCTCCCTCTTTGAGTTCCAAGCTAAAAAATTCAATTTTAAGTGAGATCTTGGAATTCTTACCCACGAGCTCCATAGAGCTTGTCAAGCTCATCCCATTTCTCCTCTACAGTTGGAAGCTGGTCCACATGGTGAATAAGAGCCCTCTCATCATCTTCAATATCTTCAGCCTTAGTTCGATCAATAACCTTAGTGCCGGAGATGAATGGCCAAAAACCTTTGGACATCATCTTGTACTTGACAAGAACTTGCCAAGTGTGGAAGCCCTCTCCTGAGAACTTCTTAATTTGGGTGTTTTTCTTTGACATTGGGTATTGAAGGGATATTACAAGAGTGTAATGGGCTGATTTATGAAGAAGAAAACCAGAAAATTTGTGATGTTTTGGCTTAAGTAGAAAGAGAATGGCTTATGAGAGTGCAACCCTTAATCAAGCCAAGGATGTTGCATAAAAAGAGATTAAGATGATGAAGCTTATGGTTTAGCACTTAGGGTTTGTGCCCAACCACTAATTCTGATGGAGATGAGCTTCATTAGTGTTAAAGAACACTTTATTTGGTGATTAAGATCACCGTTGGTGTTTAGCAACACTATTAGTGCTTAAGAGCACATTTTTAGCATCTAATGACACTTGCATTAGTGATTAGATTCACCATTAGTGTTTAAGAACACTCTTAGTGTTTAGAACCACTCTAAAATGGATCCCCTTTATTGGATTAGTTGCATCATTAGTGCTAATTAATACTATTAGTGTTTACGAACACTATTATCAAGCTTTTGAAGAAGCTTTCATGGCAAAAAACAGGAGCAGCCTAGTCTTTTGCTTCTAGCGCACACGTCGAGTAGCCATTGAGGCTGATTTCTTGGTTGTAGAACCTTGAGGCTTAGGGCTTCAAAAGCCCTAACCTTGTGTAGCTTATACTTACCCACACCAGAGGCGAATGGCTGTACAAAATCTAGCGTTGCGGGATTGTGCATCAGCCTACTCAGAACGCAATGGCGCGGCTGAGAGAGGAGTAACCCTTCAATTGACTATACGTTCGTGAGTGCCCGGTGATGTTCTTCATCTTCCTAGTTGGAATAAAGCCAAGATATGGCCTCCACAAGCAGCTGGAAGGCCTCCACTGACTGGGGGTTCATCTCCACAAGTAGTGAGATATGGATAACCTAGTCTACACCACAAAAAATATGACCTAATCTACCCAAGCTCTAGATACTCATGCTAGATCAAGATAAGTGGAGGAGAGAGACCCACAAAATACAAGAACACATCTTGTTTATTAAGTTTCTTATGAATACAACTTGGCCTTAGCTCACACACAAATGCCTTCTAGCTCCACCTTTAAATAGGTGAGCTAGTGGACCATAAGTCCATTCACACACACACCCTTCTCCTACCCTTTTACATGACCATAGTCTTTTAATATATAGTGGAGCAATAACATATGTTTACATGACATGCTACACAATAAGTTTACTAAGGAATAAAAGGATCTTATTGTTCCAATAGATATACTACATGTATGTGACAGTGGTGGAATTAGCCGAGCAGGGGGTATGAAGCAATATATATCTTCATAGATGCACATAGGGGAAAGGGGTAATGAGACCCTTACTACCGACTCCTTATAGTGTAAGCACAGCAAGGCAATCCATGAATTCTAGTATAGGTTGGCATGTGGGGTAGTTATTAGTATGTTGAAGATTACATGTCTACCTCGGATGTAAAATCCTTTCATTACAACAAGTTCAATAAATTTAGTTGGACTCAATATAGGGTTCAGCAAGGGCAATGATCAACTATTATAGATTGACATGAATGGAGCAATTGTATTTGTTATCAAGTCAAATAAGTGGTCAAGGGTCAGTTGGAAAGGGTAAGCTTGACATTGATGAATAGAGCACTACATGGTAAAAAGACATCTGAAGATGAAATTGTGATACCAAGATGAAATTGTGATACCATTGGATCCAAACCAAGATGAGTTACTGTAACACTAATCAATGATAAAAGTGCATCAAGTAATATTAATACCAAAGAAAACAAAAAAGAAGAAGGAAGAGAATGAATATTTAGGTGTGAAATCCGAGAAAAACATTTGGTGTGGTGGCTGGCTACATTTGAGGTGCCAATGGAATCACATGATATGCTTAAATGATACTTTGAAAGGAGTTCAAGTCCAAATGTGATTATACAAAAATCTACAGGTATGGATCTAGAGGTGGATGGCATCGACATGTTCAACATTAAGCGGCACTTAGCCAAGTGATTTGAAGACACTGAAGTGTATGCATGGATGTAAACATAGGGCAAACTAAAAATTCACATGCCTATACTATTTCCACACTAGAGTTAAAGATGACAAAGGAAAAAACAAAGCTGATGCAAAGAAAAAGGAAAAGAAAGGAATGAATGTAAACAGATGGAAAAGAAAGAGGGAAACACAAAGGCAAAAGGAGAAGGCAAAGCACGCATTAAATGGGCGAATGAGATCAAGATCTATAATCAAATTCTTCCCCGAGATCGACATGAAATTGATAAAGACTGGGACACAATTCTTGATATCCCTCTTCATCGTGTCCATCCATGTATACTACATGTAAGGCTTAGGGTACTAGACAAGATTCTCATGTTGCAAATCAAGTATGCATGGAACATGCATGGAACATGAAGCTGGAAGAGAGACGTGCAGAGTCTATTTCCAAATTAGAGGAGATTTTGTCAAAAGTGGGCTTGCATGGAGGATCAGTTAAATTCACAAAGGATGCTAAGACGTTTGGGCAAACACAATATTGGCCTAGTAAAATTTTCATGGGTGACTCAAAGGCAAGTACAACGGATCTGCAGGAACTTGACTCAAAGGCAAGTACAACGGATCTACAGGAACCTGACTCAAAGGCAAGTACAACGGATCTACAGAAACCCGACTCAAAGGCAAGTACAATGGATCTGCAGGAACCTGACTCAAAGGCAAGTACAACGGATCTACAGGAACCTGACTCAAAGGCAAGTACAATGGATCTGTAGGAGCCTGACTCAAAGGCAAGTACAACGGATCTGTAGGAGCCTGACTCAAAGGCAAGTACAACAGATCTACAAGAACCTGACTCAAAGGCAAGTACAATGGATCTGTAGGAGCCTGACTCAAAGGCAAGTACAACAGATCTACAGGAACCTGACTCAAAGGCAAGTACAACGAATCTGCAAGAATCTTATCCCGTGAATTAGCAAATAATGCATGACGTGAACCATTTACGTTTCACGACATGAAACATTTTTTATTTCACGGCATAAAACCTTGCTTACTACTTCATGACGTGAATTATCCTCTACGATTTCACAGCGTGAACTGTCAAAAGCGGATCTAGTTCATGAGATAAGGGTTATCATACTAAAGTTAGGGGAAGACGTTAATTGCGTAATTGGAGTCTAACTAGCTCATATCAAGGCGACATTGACTTGAAATTCTGAGTGTCTATTTAACACGTGAAAGTGCAGAAAGAGTTCACAATGTGAACCATTTACATTTCATGGCATGAACCATTTCTTCATGTTGCTTCACGGCGTGAACTGTAGTTTGTAGTTTCATGACCCAAAAACTCGATTCGATAGAAACCTATGAAAATCTAATTGGAGTAGTGATTTAGCATGTCAAATCACATTCTCATGCACTTGAGTTCTCGTAAACTCATTGTTGGAGACGATCTTACCCCTACCGACGAAAGTGCATCCAACACCCAGTTCTGGTAAACTCATTGGAGACGATCTTACCCCTGCCGACGAAAGTGCATCCAACACCCAAGATCTTCCTATCAAAGGAGTGTTAGTTCAAGCCACTTGGCGAGCACACTCAATTGAGTGTTTCAGCTTAGAGGAATCTAACCACCATTGACACAAGTAGTGAAGAGTCCATGGAAGAAGGGCTACAACTCTCTGGTTTTGGGGAGGAAGAAAATCCATCTTCCCCTACAAGATCCAGTGGTATTTTTTATGTATCCAGGGGATTTTTTGGTCTCCAACCCAGCACAAAAGACAAAGCACAATTTGCAGCAGGTATAGGCCCATCCACTAGCACCGAACAAGGTTCAAGACCAAAATTACTAACCCAACCTTTTGGTTAGAGGCTGACTAACATTGTTAGGATCAGTGGAACTCCCCCGGTTAGGAGAGATAAGGAAAGTGCGGCCAAGACAGGTCAAGTATTCCTCCCTACATCAGAGGAAATAGAAATTAACTTGAAGACGGTTGAGGCAAAGCGACAACTGCGATTATTAAGCTTAAGGAAACAAGAGCTCGATATTCGAAGAACAAGGGTTGAACAGAAGGAAAGGGAGAATGTAAATCCCTTTCAATCACATGGCAAGGAACCAAAAACTTCTAGAAACGCCACTGAGAGTATGGGGATGGGTATGAGTGAAGGAGCAATCCCAAATCTAGAACCCATCAATGAAGAGCCAAGGGTGGAGGAAGGCTTTGATATGCAAAATGAAGGGGACCAATTACCTAGGGAATCTAGAGAGTGGGAGGATCGCTTTTATACAAGGGATGACATAGAACAAATAATCAATGATCCCACGTTCTTATAGGGCATGGAGCTAATCCAACAGAGGCGGCGGGTTGAGGCTACTAAAATAATAATGAGCCCGACCATGATGAGTTGGCCGAGCCTACTCATCATGGTCTTTATACAAGGGATGACATAGAACAAATAATCAATGATCCCACGTTCTTATAGGGCATGGAGCTCTTAATCCAATAGAGGCGGCGGACTGAGGCTGCTAATAATGAGCCCGACCACCATGATGAGTTGGCCGAGCCTAGCCATAGACTTGAATTGCCTGGAAGAGAAAATGTATAAACAGGAAGAGGTCTATAGTAGGTAGGGGGGGAGTAGCTCCTTAAAGACTAATTGTGGATCCAAATGTAGATCTTAACGTGATCACAAGGGTTGATCTACTGAATATGGCCAACGAAAATGGGCCAAGGAATGGTTAAGGAGCTAGGCACCTCTCTAGAAACTAGACCATCCCAAATAAAGCAACATATCATTTCCAAACTTGCACAAAAGTTCTCAGGGGATGGGGACCCGATCCAATATATTGAGATCTTTGAGTCAACCTGCAAAACTTGTGGGCCAATGAGTGATGTGACCATGGTCCATGCCTTCTCACTGACCCTAGAAGGAAAGTCTTATCAATGGTATCAAACCCTAAAGCCAAAGGATAAATTCAACCTCACTAGGCTTAAGAATGTGTCCGTACCAAGATTTTCTCAAAGTGGTGATAGATGGAGTCATGTGGCTCAACTTCACAATATTAAGCAAAAGGAAAATGAGCCCATGTGAGACTATGTGTCCCAGCTCAAGAACTTGAATTCAAGATGTAAGCTACAGAAGAGGCTAACTGATGATCAACTATTGCCTTGCTTTCGGAGAGAAGTCGGAGATCATAAAATGCATGATTATCTAGTATTAGCCCGACCGGCTACTTTAGATGTATGTTGTAAGATGGCAATAGAATATGAAGACAACATGCTTGAATTACCACAACCTTAGGATGCCAAGGCAGTGTCAGTAGAGCAACAATATCACAAGTCTCAAGTCACCTAGACACAAGAGCCTGGAGTAAGCAAGTTGTAAACATGACTACTATAGATGAGCTCAGTAATGCCATACTGGACAAATCAAAAGTCAAGGATGGAAGAGAAGAATCAGGGCATGCTCATCTCTACCCCCCCCCCCCCCCCGAAGGGATCTGGTGTGGTTCTCCCCTTGTAGAATGAATCACACCACTACCGAATGCCCTCAATTAAGAGTAAGTCAATTACTTTATTGTGCTCATTATGTGAAATTAGGGAACCATGACACTTCCATGTGCAGGTACCCGAGGCTCTAGCCTATAGCACAACTGCTAACACCTAGAGTGCTAGTAGCTTTACCAGCACCACCAGTGCAAACCACTACTACTGCAGGGTAGCCAAACCCATCCTACTTACCAAGGGGGATGTTCTAGATACAAGATACATCATCCTTTCTACCACTACAAGCTAAAATCAATCAGGTGTTGATTGAGGAGCCCTCAGACGAGGTTGAATTCATGTGTGAGGTAGAAATCAATAATGACTACTATGAGGAGTCCGCGGAGATTGCGCCAAAGTTTTATGTATTATAGAATAACATGCCAGTACCAATGTTCCAAACCACGGTACAATGGAAAGATAAAGACATAAGCTTAACTATGACATGCCAACACTTACTTGTGTTAAGTGTGGGGTTGATCATTTGATCAAAGACTGTCCATATCGCACTAGTGGTTCTACTTCTACTTCTAATCATGCCACTATCAAGACCATAAGTGTGTAACCTAGGAACATCATGCCATTGAATGTCTTAACACACGGGCACAAGCTAAACAAGGGGACAAAGGGAAAAACCTAGCAGGTGTTATGACCTCTAAAACTGGAAGAAGGAGAAGAGTCAAAAACATGGGTAAAGGTGACACCATGGTCACAATCCAAGATGGATCAGAAAAAGATATAATTGACACCATATCCACCCAATCAAAGGAAGAGAGCGACTAAGCGCCAAAACCAGATGAGAATACTCAAGAAACACAAAAAGAGAGACTAGCAACCCCTAAGGGGATTGGTTAGTATCCGAATGCTGAAGAAGAGATAAGGAAGCTTGACAAAGCTAAAGCCTTGGTGGAGGAGTGCCAATAAATTCATGAAGCCAAATTAAGGGCTAACAGGGTTAGGGATACAATGTATCCCAGACATGAGTTGATAAAGGAACAAAAATTGGAGTTTCCTACTCCAATTCCAAAAGATCTTGAGGAAGGGACTCACAATGACCTCATGGCAAGAATGTTTAATGAGGCAAAACAAGGCTTGTCCATTCATTCATTCCCTAAGTGTGAATTTGAGGACAAACACATGGAAGGAGCCCTCATTTTCTAGGGAGCCAAAAGACATAGGCAGTTTCGTAGCCATACTATCCACCACCATCCAAATCCCATTAGGACCATTGTTACGCAATTCATTGGCATTCTGGGCAGACATAAAGGATTGGGTAGAGGAAATATTAAACCCAATATCCACTACAGAGAGGAGACCCAGTCATCTCTAGCACAGAAAGACCTAAAGCATGTAGAGGTTAGAACCCCCAAATTTGTCAAAATACCAGGCAACCAATTGGGCCGATATTATGAGAGTGATGACACAAATGCTACAATCCCAATCCATCATAACGGGTATCAAGCATTGACTATCTTAAATGGAGGAGCGGGGGTGAGCATCATTACAAAATGATGTTGGGAAAACTGGGGTGAACCAGATTTGGAAAGAGCAGATCTAATTGTCAAAATGGCAGATGGAACATCTTCAAGACCTATGGGGCTGTTGAAAAACGTAATACTTGAGATCTTTTTGTTCCTCTATCGTCATACATTTGTTGGGATGGACTTTCTACGCCAACCAGATTCCTACGACATCATCTTGGGCAGACCTTTCTCATGAGGGAATCCAAATTGGTGCATGACTGGGCATTAGACCACATGTATGTTCGAAAGGACTCCCAAATACTAAAAATTGATCTACAAAAATGGAAGGTACATCTAATGGAAGGGCAATTGTTTGGAAATGATTCCGTCACCAACTGAGTGAACTATGTCCTTACAAGTCTACCAACCACCAATGGTTGAGAGTTCAAGAGAAGAGGAAGAGGCTACAATGTATGCGTCGCTTCCACCTCCAAGTTTTAAAGAAAACTGGATGTATATGCTTGCCACTATAGATGTGTTGCAGCCCAGAGGAACCCAATATGTTGAATCGGGGAATGTTCCTACCACCTCATTGTGCATGTTAAATGTGCAACCAAAGGAAGAAGATACGAAGGATGAAGCCTCCAGCACAAAAGGGATTAGATCACACCTCATTGTGCATGTTAAATGTGCAACCAAAGGAAGAAGATACAAAGGATGAAGCCTCCAGCACAAAAGGGATACGAAGGATGAAGCCTCCATCTATAGTATGCGTCACTTCCACCTCCACGTTTTAGTGAAAACTGGATGTATAAGCTTGCCACTATAGATGTGTTGCAGCCCAGAGGAGCCCAATATGTTGAATCGGGGAATGTTCCTACTACCTCATTGTGCATGTTAAATGTGCAACCAAAGGAAGAAGATACGAAGGATGAAGCCTCCAGCACAAAAGGGATTAGATCACAAGGCGGCACCAGTGCCCAATGCCTCAGAAGATGGCAAAAGTAGAAGATGTATATCACTCGACAAAATGCCTTGTTATGAAGTAAACCCACAGACGCCCACAGTGGCTGAGATATCTCAAAGCCACTAAAGTGCACAAGGAGTTTTCTAAGAATTGGGGTGAAGAGTTGAGTAAGATATCCCTTGCAAGTAAATAGGAGGAGAAAATTATACCACATGAACTGGAAACACCCAAACTTACAAAAGCAGGGTGACGAAAATGGAACAAGGCTCTAGTTGAAGCTGAGCGCGCAAGGCTAGAAAAACAATGGCTCAAACAAAAAAAAGAGGATGAAGATTAACCAGACCTACTCTTAGTGCCGGAACATTTCAAATCTTACACTATTGAGACGAGCAAAACGTGGTCCAATTGACGACTAAAAGAGGAAAGGAAGACGGTCTATCCACATTGTATGATGATCGAAGTTAAGGAAATTGATATTGCAGAGCCAGGGGAGGAACCTAAACTTGTCTATATTGCTAAGGACTTAACTGCATCTGAGGAAGAAGAGCCAATATCTATGCGTAGGACATGGCTTCTTTCATTGAGTGGCAACCTAGTCTCTTTGACTATGATGTTGTTGAGAAGGAGAGGTAGTTGTTGTCGGGATGACTGCTACTGCTGTGATCAACCTACTGAGTGTCTCTGGTTATGCACATAGCAATACACCAACCTGATATGGAATATGCACAAGTCGACACAAATAGATTATCGATTACAAAGCGATTGCACAAGGGAAATGATTTTATAAAACTGATCGGCTCGTGCGCATGATCCAGATTGCCACATGAAACACAAGACTTAAAAGACTAATTCACATAAATGATAGAAAAGACATATATACATAAAAAATGAAAGACATGACGAATATACACAGATGATACAAAATGATCCTTTGATTCACAAAAAACACATGGCTTAAAGAAGAAACAACCAGCCTCTATACAGATTTCTGATTACATCTTTATACTACTTAATGTGTAGTTACAAAGTGGTACAAAGATACCCTTGTGCTCTGAGCATAGATGATTTACAGAAGTAATGACCTAATTAATAGGATCGACCATAGTGTTAAATGTGCCAGATCTGGCATTTCGGCGGCGTTTTGGCTCAGGCTATCCGGTCTGGTGATTATCCAATCAGGTAGCTGTCTGGCTCGCAGCCCAACAACAATATTTGCACTACATTGATGATAGGGTTGATGAGTCATAATGACATGGTTTGGTTCTTTCATTTTATTTTTTGAGATAGTTAAGTTTGGTATTCCTCAATAGTGAGGACTTTCTCTCACTTCTATCTCTCTAGAAAAAGATTCTAAAATAATGTTATAATATTAGCTCTTGTAGAATCAAGGAGATCTCTTTATATTGTTTTTAAAAGAGATTCACCTATTATTTTATTGTAGGACCACCTGTCCTCAAAATTCTCAAATATAAAATAATAATATTCTATTTGATCTAAAAACATGAAGCATCTAAGATGTGACACTCTTAAATGCCCACTTGACTTTTCAGCTTCTAAATCCTTCCAAATAGATTGCATTTACGTATTTCAAAATGGAAAAAGTTAAAAAACGGAATAACTTGATGTAGATATCACATTTTTGAATTTTTTTTAACCCACCCCTACCTCTATGCTCTAAGAGTATGAGTGTTAATTTTTATCATTTTTCATTAAGTATATAGGGGTTTATGAATTTTTTCTTTATTTAGAGACTTCTCTAGATTTTTAGAATAAGAAAAGTAGTGTTTTCAGTTTAGGGCAATTTTAGTTTGCTTTGATAAGATATTACTTTAGGTTTTTCACTTTCCCTCCTTTGTACAGAGAAAATTCAAATCTATGTTTGTTTTCTTTAGTAGCTATGCTCAAGAGATTTCTTTCCCTCCTAAACCACATTAATGAGTTTAGATATTCTCAATCATGGGGTTTCTTCTCTTCTGTAGTAGCATGGAAATTGAAGGGTAGGTTGATTATTTGGTGCCATTTAGTTGGAACCACATATTTATCTTTCCCTTCAATCATCTTTCTGTTCATCAATCTCTGCAAAAGAATCAAAGAACAAGAGAGCAATGGAGATATGTCCATCTTGTTATCTATTATGTTGTTTTGTTGTTGGTTTAATTTTGTCTGAGTTATTATGTTTTCTTTTCTATTAATGTTAATCTTATTGTTCTAAATGTGACTTAGTCATGTGTTAAGTAGAGCATAATAGTCATGTGACTTAGTCATGTGTTAAGTAGAGCATAATAGTTGAGTTTAATGATGTTATTTCTGTGCTATTTGGATTGTTTTGTTATGGTTTAATATTGTCTGAGTTATTTTGTTTTCTTTTCTATTTTGATCATCTTATTGTTCTAAATGTAATTTAGTCATGTGTAAAATAGAAGATAATAGTTGAGTTTAAGGATGCTATTTCTGTGTTATTTAGATTGTTTATTAGATTTTCTAAGTGAAAGAAGTGTGTGAAATATAATTGTTGATTAATAGTTATGATTTAGTTTTAGGATATATTGAAGTCTATATGTTATGTTCAATAATGTTATTTCCCATTTATGATGTTATTTTTGTGTTATTTGGATGAAATAAGTGTGTTATTTTGATTACAAGTTATGATTTAGTTCTAAATTATATTGAAGATATATCTGGTTAAAGTTGTGTTCAATAATGTTATTTTTGGTTATATTTTTGAATTATACAAATGTATAAAATCTACTTTTTTGTTAATAGTTGTATTTTGTTCAGAGCTAATTTTTGGTTAATAGCTGTGTTTTTTCCAACTGCTAATTTTAGGATGCAGGCCGGATTAAGAAGAGAGACATTCACTTCCAATTGGAGGCCGAGTATGCACCGCTAGACAATAGAACGGAAACGAGTAGAAAGCAACCAGAGATAATGCAACAAGAAAGAAATGCATGGAAAAAACATAATCTTTAGGTTGAGGGGTGTATTTATCCACCTGATCCAATTAACCAAACACCTCCACAATTTAGTGGGCTTACATCTTTCATTAAGTATGTGTGTGAAGGTAATGCAAGGTTATTGGGATACACTAGGAGGCTAGCAATGCTTCCTCATAGTGTTTACACATCTATTCAGCACACCATGATGGGCATGGATGCAAGGATTAAGGAGCTCACAAAATCACTAAGTGAAAAGGAGAGAGAGAATGAGAGTCTACAAGATGCGATGCATGTTATGGAGAATGCGGTGCATGTTGTCGAGGTAGACAATGCAGAACTGCATTGCAAAATGTAGGATTTGGAGAAGGACAACAAAAAGATGGCAGCAATGCTTTCAAATATTGTTGTTGCTGGACCCTCAATGAAAACCAAACAAGCACGTGAGCGTGTGAGGTTGCTCAAACCACTTCATGAGTTGACTAGAGGGAGTGGGCAATATAATCGGTGGGTCTATGCACAATGTGCAAACATGAAGAATATGTTTTCCAACCCAAGTGAAGAGGTTAATCATGCAATTGCAAAGGTCTTAAGCAAAGGTATGGTGAAGTATACATTGGAAAATCCCAAATTCAAAACCATTGGTGATGATGTTGCAAGAGTACGCTTAAAGGAGGTAAGCAATACCTTCACAGCTACAGATGCTCAAGGCATATGTGACAAGGTAGGGATTAGCTCCGAATCCTACGCTATGATTTATAAGCAATTGGATGCAGGGTTTAAGGTTGTTCTTAACAAGAGACAGGTGGTGACCATCCCTAAACTGTTCCATGTAAAGCAGGCATGAAAAGATCTTAATGCAAAAGTCTTAGACACAATTGGTGAGCCAATGCATTTGGAACATACACAGATGCTTAATGTTGAAAGAACGGTAGAGGGGGAGGAGACACACACACAGGAGCAAACCCTAATGTATATTGCAAACCCTAACCATAGAGGGAAGCCATCTCCACACTCACACAAAGCATAATGCCATAATCCATAATACACACAACACACTATGAGTTGTGTCCACACACATCTAACCCTAGCTAATGTCCACACACTATGACCAGCTGGACACGCGGTCATTTATGTCTCACACATGTTCCTACCTAACATGCCAGCACATAGCATAGCTGGCTCACACTGACATCGAGCTTGAATCTCAACAGCCCCTCTCAAGCTCATGATGTACTGCCGACGATGAAGACTCTCAACACTCCCCCTCAAGCTCATCCCATGTACTCCCAACATAGTCTGGAAGTACTCAAACTTCTCCCTGCTAAGTGGCTTTGTAAAGATATCTGCCACCTGCTCATCAGTCTTTACATACTAAAGATCAACTATACCATCCAGGACCTTCTCTCTGACAAAGTGATAATGGACCTCTATGTGTTTGGTCCTCGCATGAAACACTGGATTCTTTGCCAACTGTATACTGCTCATGTTGTCACAATGAATGACAACTTTGCCATCAATGGGTCATATAAATCTGTCAAGAGACTCTTTAACCATATAGCCTCACAAGTAGCAATGGCTGCACCTCTGTATTCAGCCTCTGTAGGACCCCATACATCACTATGTATGATCTCAAGTGGCCTGCTACTCATATTTCCTTCTCTAGGAAACCTCAACCTTGCCTGCTTTCCAAATTGACAGGCTTCACAAACATGCATATTTCCATCATATTTGAATCTAGGCAATCCACTGACAATGCCTCTTGTTTGCATGTTCTTTAACCTTTGAATATTGACATGTCCAATCCTCTTATGCCACATATCAATGTCCTGTACCACATTCCTGCTTTTCGAGAACATGGCTGATTTTAACTCAGGAATTCCAGCATCCAGCTTAAACAATCTGCCTTCTTTCTTTCCTTTAGCAATGACTCTACAACCGTGTTTGAAGTCCTCAACGAAGCAACCATGCTCGTTGAAACGAACTTGTAATCCCTGTTCCACCATTTGACCAACTGAGGCGGCCAAGCTCTTTGTGATAGAAGGTACATACAATACATCGGACATAGATTTTGTTTGACCATTGTGCATAACCAATGGTACACTACCAACATGTGTAATGGCATGCTGAGTATCATCTCCAGTTTCCACATAGCCTTTGACATCCATAGGCTTCATATGCTCAAACCATTCACCATGACACGTCATATGGTTTGATGCTCCAGAATCCATATACCAAGTATCATCATTCTCAGCATTTGTCATCATCGATCCAACAACATGTTTCATGGCGAACAAATGATTTGCTGTGCCATCATTACTGCTTGATGCATAGTTTCCACCACCATGTTGTGCATAATTTCCACCATAATGACCACCACGCTGTGCTCTACCCCCTCTCAAATCATTCTGTTTGCGGAAACAATCTCTCGCCATATGACCATATTTCCCACAATAATGGCATTCAACATCTTGCATAGATGTCTGTTGGCCTTGCCAACGTCCTCGACCACGAGGGTTACCTCTACCTCTTTGAGGGGTATATCCACGACCACCTCTGGCACCATAGGAAGGCTGAAAATTCTGTTGTGGAGACCTGTCCTGCCATCCACAACCATTACCACCACGTCCACGTGATGTGAATCTCCCCCTGTCTCTAAAGCCTCTCTGCGAGTAGAAAGCCTGATTTCTGCCATTATCATCATGGCTAGAAGATGCATCCAGAAATGAATCACTGAGCTTGATTTCCTCAACCAGCAAGAGTGAAACCAACTCATCGAAGTCTGGTAAACCTGTACTCCTCACTGAGATAGATGTATCAAAAGATTTGTATTCCTTGCCAAGACCACGCAAGGTAATATCCACCAAATCATCATCAGACATGGGGGAATTTATTGTGGCCAATGCATCTGCAAACTTCTTTATTTCTTGCACATAATCATGTATGCTCCTTTTGCACAAAACCCATCTATCAAAAGTAGTTTATACTATGTGACATTCAGAGATGATTTTAGCAGGATGACATGGATATACTTTCTCAGAGAGAAGAGTGAAGTGTTGGAAAAGTTCATGGATTTCAAAGCTTTTGCAGAAAAGCAATATGGCTGTTGGATTAAATATTTGAGAATAGATGGAGGTGGTGAATACACCTCAAAGGCTTTTGAGCATTTCTTGAGGAAGCATGGAATAAGAAGACAGTTGACTTGCAGGTATACACCTCAGCAGAATGGTGTGGCTGAGAGAAAGAATAGAGTCATATGTGAAGTGGCTAGGGCGATGCTCAATGAAAAGAGCATGCCAGATTACTATTGGGCAGAAGCATGTGCTACTACAGTGTATATACTGAACAAAACACCTACAGCAGCAGCCATTCATGGAAGCACGCCAGAGATGCGGCTTACAGGTTACAGGCCAGACATTGGACACCTCAAAGTTTTTGGATGCATAGCTTATGTACATGTGCCTGATGAAAGAAGAAGGAAGTTGGATCCTAAAGTAGAGAAATGTGTATTTGTTGGATATGCACAAGATCAAAAGGCATACAAATGTTATAATCCACAAACTAGACAAGTGGTCATCTCACGAGATGTGGTGTTTGATGAGCTTGCTAGTTGGTACAAAGCAAAAGATGAGGGAGTCATTGAGTCACTTGAGGCTGATGTGCCTGTGAACTTGCCACAAGCAAGTTCTAGTTCTACTACTATGTCTGGGCAGCAGAAGCTGAGAGTAGCAGTGTACGTCCATGGTCAGGACGTTTGAGGCATGAGAGTGTGAGCACTGGGAGTAGTGCTATGGATAAAGGAAAGAAGAAGGTCGAAGGAATTAGAATCACAGGTTATGAGTCAACTAGTTCACAGAGTTTGGATGAGGAGCTTGGCATACCTGTTTTACGCACACCTAGTGCTAGGCAGGACAGATATGTGCCACCACATGCTAGAGTTACAGGTGTACAGAGTGACCCGCATGCATTGCGGAGATCCTAGAGAGTCAGATATCCAGTTGACAGATTGACATATCGAGATTTTGCTATGCACTATGCATATATGACATCTATGGTGAAGCATGTGGAACCTACATGCTATACAGAGGCTATTGGAGAGCATGTATGGGAGAAAGCAATGGATGTTGAGATGGACGCATTGGTCCATAATGATACATGGGACTTGGTTGCATTACCAAAGGACAAGAATGTTATTGGATGTAAATGGGTTTACAAAGTGAAGTGCAAATCTGATGGGACTTGGTTGCATTACCAAAGGACAAGAATGTTATTGGATGTAAATGGGTTTACAAAGTGAAGTGCAAATCTGATGGTTCTATTGAGAGACATAAAGCAAGATTGGTAGCAAAGGGTTATGCACAGACCCAAGGTCTGGACTATGATGAAACTTTTAGTCCAGGGGCAAAAATGGGGACAGTATGAGCAGTCATTGCTATGGCTGTAGCTAATGGCTGGGAAATGCATCAAATGGTTGGATGTCAAGAATGCATTTCTAAATGGAGATCTACAAGAGGAAGTGTATATGGCACAGCCAGAAGGGTATGTACACCCAAGATATCCCACTCACGTATGCAGATTGAAAAAGGCATTGTATGGTCTGAAGCAAGCACCTCGTGCTTGGAGTGATAAGATGAGCAGATATCTCATCTCACTTGGTTTTCAGATTTCTATAGCAGATTCTTCACTCTATGTGAAGAAGACAGAGCATGGGATTGTTTTACTCATCATCTATGTGGATGACTTGATTATCACAGGTGATCATGGTGCAGATGTGATGCATGTCAAGAAAGCTTTGAGTGGGCAATTTGACATGAAAGATCTTGGTGAGTTGAGATACTTTCTTGGAATTGAAGTGGTCAAAGATCATGCAGGTACATGGTTAGTACATCGCCAATATGCATTGGATATGTTGGCAAAGTATGGCATGACATGGTGTAAGCCTATGAGTACACCTTTGGAGCAAAATGTGAAGTTGCGGGCTGATTATGGCGAGGAATTGGATGATCCTTCTATGTACAGAAATATGGTTGGTAGTCTCATATACATGACTATCACACACCCGGATTAGAGTTATCCTGTGGGGCTAGTCAGCCAGTTTATGCAGAGTCCCAGAAAACCACATTTGGATGCAGTGAGACGCATTATGAGATATGTGAAGACCACTGCACATTGGTCTACTTTATGAGAGTGGTAAAAGTTTGGACATACATGGCTACACAAATGCTGATTGGGCAGGTAGTTTCTATGTGACAGGAGGTCTACTAGTGGATATGCTTTTACACTTGGAAGTGCCGTGGTGAGTTGGAGTAGCAAGAAGCAACCTACAGTTGCTTTATACAGGTAACTTTCGAGACTTTAAAAAATAAAGTTTGAGATCTCATGTGTTCACCTTGCCAGATCGTGGCAAGCCTTACATTGTTAAGACTAATGCTAGTGATTTTGCAGTAGGCGCAGCTTTGTTCCAAGATGGGAAGCCTGTGGCCTTCAAGAGTAAGAAAGTCAACAATGCACATACTAGGTACCCAGTTTAGGAGAAAGAGTTGTATGCAATCATTTATGCTTTAAAGGCATGGAGACAGTATCTCTACGGGTCTCAGTTTATGGTCTTGACAGATCACCAATCTTTGCAGTACATTTGTGATCAACTGGACTTGAAGGGTAGAAAGGCCAGATGGGCTGAGTTGATGTAGGACTTTGATTTCATGATTAAATACAAGAAAGGTAGCTTAAATCGCATTGCTAATGCGTTGAGTCAAATTGGTGAGGTTAATGAACTTAGCTTCATAGAAATTACTTCTAACTTGTACGATTCACTGAGAGAAAAATGCAATACAGATATTTTCTTTAGAAAGTATTGGAATTTGGTAGAATCAGGGTCCACCAACTCTGAGGTAGATCAAAACCTCGTGAATCAAGGAAAAGCCAACCAATTTTTTATTCAAAATGGTCTCTTATTCCGAAATGACAAGGTTTGCATGCTGGATGTGCCGAAAATTAGACTCGGGATCCTCTTTGAGTGCCATGATGCACCATCGGCGGCAGGACATCCTGGCATATAGCGTACCTTGGCTTTGGTTAGGACGTTTTAATGGCCCGAAATGAAAGATTTTATTCAGAGTTATGTGGTCCGATGTCATCAATGTCAGATAAACAAGGTTCAACGCCTTAAATCTGTTGGTTAATTACATCCTTGGGATATTCCGTCTCTTGAAAGTGGGAAAGTATTTCCATGGATTTTATTATGGGACTTCCACGTACCAACAGGGGTCACGATGCCATTTGGATAGTTGTGGGTAGATTGACAAAGATGGCTAGGTTTTTACCCACAAAGACAACAGTCAAAAAGCATTGGAATTGGCTTACCAATTTGTCGAGTAGCTGTTTAGACTGTATGGTCTACCTTTTGATATTGTGAGCGATCGGGACTCTAAGTTCACGGCTCAATTTTGGTGGGAAGTTTTCAAGAAATTAGAAACTACTTTGAGTATGAGTTCCTCTGATCACCCGCAGTAGTCTGATGGGCAAAGAGAGCGTGTGAATCAGATTTTAAGAATATGCTTCGTGTGTATATCTCTCGAAAACAATCGAGTTGGGAAAAGTATCTTCTAATGATGGAATTTTCCTATAACAGTTCTAAGCATACGGCTACTGCTTATAGTCCGTTCATGCTTATGTATAGGTATCAACCCAGGGCGCATGTTGATGTTAGTCTTAAGGACATTAAGCTTGATGCAGCAAGGAATTTCTTGCATGATATGCAGGAAATGCTGACCCAAGCTTAGGATTCTATCAGGAATGGAGCACGGTTTTATGGTGATAGGGGATGCTCACCTCGGTCTTTTGAGCTAGGAGCGTTGTTTTATTTGAAAGTTCCTAAAGATTCTTAGACTTTGTCAACAGGAAAGTGCTCAAAATTATCTCCTAGATATTGTGGTCCATTCCAAGTTATACGTTGGATTGGCACGGTTGCGTATAAGCTAAAACTACCTCCATACGCAGGAAATGCTGACCCAAGCTCAGGATTCTATCAGGAGTGCTTCAGGATAGAGCACGGTCTTATGGTGATAGGGGATGCTCACCTCAGTCTTTTGAGCTAGGAGCATTGTTTTATTTGAAAGGTTAGACCTATCCTTGAGTTAAGGTTAGGGTTAGGCAACCAAGGGTCACACATGGAAATGGAGAGTCAAGAGTCACTTGAGAGCTCTCCTATATAATAGGGGCATGGGGCTCTCTCAAGGGATGTTCTCTTGTGTAGAGCATACTATCTGCTCTCTGGCCATTTCATGCTGATGTGTGCACCCTTGGGCTTGGGGGTGGTCGAGTGGATGAGTATATGCGTGGATTATGTGTGTTTATGCTGCATAGTGATTAGCTAGAGAGATCTATGGGGTTTAAACATAATGCTAGGCTTGTATGAAGGCTTAAGGGGTTAATCTTTTAATTCACATTGATGAAGGATTTTTTAATTAACTTGGTGTATTTTGATTGGCTCAATATGGTGTGGATTATAGCTCAATATGGTGTAGAGTATCATGCATGAAGTGTACAGTAGAGCATACATTGAACTTTAAATTCCTTATTGTGTATCTTGCCAAATGGCAAATAATAAGTATTCTTAGATTAGGTCAAGAGTAAAGATGTCCCAATACTAAGGTGTAAAGAAATAGTCTAGTTGTAAGGCCATTCATACAAGGGAGGCTTTAGTTTAGGTGAGATGATAAGGAGATAATTTCTTTAAATATCAATGCCATCAACACCATAATAATACATTTAGAGTGAAATTAATCCATATTGTCACCACCATCTCCAAGAAACCCAAATCATCAAACAAACTAGGATGTAATTTTTGTTGACTTACTGCAAAAAAACACCAAGAATTCTAAATGATAAGGTTTCCAATATCCAAGTGGATTAGCATTACAGTAAGTTCACACCAAGAAGTTCAAAAGATGAAATTACAATATCGAAGTGGATTAGTATTATAGTAAGTTGATACCAAAAAGTCCAAAAGATGAAGTTCACAATATACAAGATATAATTTTTGATACTACATAGCACCAATAAAGATAAAGTTCACAATATCCGAGTGTATTAGCAGCAGTAAGTTCAATCTCCATATGCATGGATCATGATTAAGAAAACCATACCCAATATTTAACTTGGTATACTAAGAGTCTTTAGAAGAGCGATAAGAGCTTTACAAAGTTTTTGCAATATGCAATGTCAACCTAAATGTGAAACCACCAAAGTGTATATGTTGATGATCACTACTTTAGAATTTAGAAAAGTAATAAAGCAACTCAATATTGATACTGCGGCTAAAGAAATTCTATGTTATTTCGCATGCTTAGGATAATCTGCTAATTATCTATCCACATGCTTAGGTCAATCTTACGAGGTTTTTCATAGTTTTATTTGGATATACATAGTATTTTCTTCTACTGAGATGCCCTTAAAATAGCTAAGTACTATATTCTCCAATGTAGCACTGGCCTTTTGGGGTTGGAGACATGGTTTTGCAAATCCAAAAAGTTTTGTCATAGTAGCTGTATGAGAAGTTTATAAGAGAAACTCATATACTTTGGCATCCTAACATAAGCTTGAGTGTTTCTTAATATTTTACTCAAAATGGTTGTCCAAAGTGTTTGTCTCATTAAAAATGAAAACAAAAATCCATATTATTACTATGTATACAATGGTAGTTTTTAAAATGAATGATAGATAAAAACATGGAAAACTCAAACATTATGAGGTAAACTTCTAAGGCAAGCCCACATGCTTCTAATAGGCCCACAAATCTTATTGGGTCTTTGGTCTTAGGTTTTATATTTTTAATTTTCTTTAAAGAATTATTCTTTCATATTTTAACGACAAGAGAACTTGTATACTTTAAAAAACTCTTTGATGAGTACTACTAGTAGCATCTTGTGAGATTTTTGCATTCACATAGATCTATGAAACCTGCTAATCTTAGGCTCTCTTTTTAAGACTATTTTACTTTTTCTTTTAAATATGGACATTCCAATTGACAATCTAGACTTAAAATCAAATGCAATGCAAGGTCTTGTCATTTATAGCCATCATAATCCTATGCTAATTGTATGATTGAGAGCCAGTATGTGAGGCTAATGTCATCTTATTATGTTTCCTAGGTGTTTTTTAATCTATTAAAAAATTTATCTTTAAAAAATGTATGGTTTTATTGTAGTTATTCTATTCATGTGGTGGGCTTGTTATAGTCAACAAATGAATCTCCCTTTGGTGTACAAGAGGTGTAAAGGTCTTGCACTCTACCATTCTAATCCATTTTGTTTCATATGTGTTTAGATGGAACTTGAAGGTTTCTACAAAGGAACAAGGAACTTTTTGAAAATTTGCCAAATCTTGTTTTCTATACACAATGCCACAAGATAATGATACCTAGGTTGATGAACCCTTATGATTGCAACTAGTGATAAAACTATGCCTTAGAATTTGTTCAAAAAGTCATTTTCAAGGGAACCGCATTGCAAAAAGTATTGCCCATCTCTTTAAGAGAACCAACAAGTACAAGTCCTCTTGATGTCACTATTTTAAAAACTATATAAGTTTTGACATTATGTCAAACCAACCCTACTTTTACCAATTCTCATAAGTTTTTTGTGTAAGGTACCTAACATTTTATTAAGTCTCCAAACTTTTTGGTGCTCAAAAATTCTATCAAGTCTCCGTACATTTTTCATGCACCCTAATAACCAAACAAAATTTCCTTGGTAGATTGCATTGTTGACCCTAGCTACTTACAAAAAAATCAAGGGAAAAAAAAGGTTGGCATTTAGCATGTCTTGAGGTTGCATGTTAGCAAAAAGTTTTAAAAAATATATACTTTACATATTCAACTTTCATGTATAACAAGTGCTCTAAAATGTATGTTTATTGCAAACACTCGTAAACCTACAAACCAACATGGTATGTTATGAAATGTATGTTTATTGCAAACACTCGTAAACCTACAAAACCAACATGGTATGTTGTGAAATGTATCTTTATTTGCAAACACTTGTAAACCTACAAACCAACATGGTATGTTGTGAAATGTATCTTTATTGCAAACACTTGTAAACCTACAAACCAACATGGTATGCTCCAATATTAAATGGCAAAAGGCAATGAAACCTTTTTTAGTCTTCACTCTTGCCGTTGCAAACTAGGAACATAATCTCTCTCTAAAAAGGTTTTCTAGACTGATCAATAATATCAATACTAGTCTTAATTTGATCAATAATATCTAAGATGAGTCCTAGTTTCAAGATTGTTTGATAATATCAAGACCACTCCTAGTTTGATTGAGTTAGCTACCTTTTAGTCCATAAGGGGCTTAATAGTGGAGTGTTTCATCAGTGTTTCATCCATATACATATCAAAAGATAAAAAAAATCAAGAGCGTCATGTAGGCAATTCATTACATGATAATACATCAATTCTCGTAGCTCTTTACAATAAAACAAGTAAAACGTATTCACATGGAATGCTCAAATATTGCAATTTGCTGATCATGTGCCAAAAAGATGTACTTTTTTCACGTGTATTTTTGGTTTACTAACAAAGGGAAGTAATATAATTTTATGAAATGTTTTTTCAGTGAGGTGAAGGGGTGTAACCTTTACACTTCTACCGGTATATATGAGCCGAGAAGCTAGGGGTTTCAAACTTGCCACTCCAAGGATGCCATACCACAATGGGTGTGGAGGAATGAGGGAAGGACTTGTGGGGGAAGAGATCACCTCTACCTCAATGCCTATGATGCTTGCAAGATGAGGGAAAGAGAGATCTAGCTAATGAGGTAAAGAGGGAGAAAACACGCACAAGCAAAACATCCACTAATCCACAAGCATGCAATAAAAAACCAAGCTATCAAAACACAAGAGCAAGAAAGAAGACTCAAGACCCAATTGTGATTAATGAGATTGTCCCTTTTCTCATTATTTAGAAAATGTCTTATATACATGGCCTCATATTTACAAGTGCCCAACCACCCATGGTATGTTCGAGGGCCCAAAAGTTAGTTATTCCTAGACTATGTGTATATAAAAACTATAGCTTAGTCGGCAATACACATATCACAGGCTCGCCTAGATCCCGTAATCAATAATCATAAGCACATGGTGCCGTTACAAAAGGTGTTATAGAAGTGGCAAGACCGTACGTTGAAGTAATGCAAATGTGGTTAACACTACAAGAAGATAACCCATTTTTCCTTCTGTAAAAAAATTTACAAACTATATTTTGAGGTATCTCATTTAATTACAGTCTAAGATTTTATGGTTTGCTACGTCAATGTTGATAAATATATAAAACCAATTGTTATTCTTTAAGAAAAAGTGGATTGCATACCTTGTTATTCTAACATTCTCAGAGAAGTATGTGATTAGAGAGGGTGACTTGGCTTGTTCTAAGAGTACTTAAGCCCTTTGCCATGATACTTAAGCAAGCCCTACTTAGGCCCTTTGCCATGATACTAAAGTAACCTTGGAGTATTCCACATTTTTAAAATATATATATATGTAATTCTCCACAATCTTTTCTTGAATTATAAACTCTATTTATGAACAAGAAATTATCCACAAATTAAAAAGAAAACAAAAACTTACTAGTGTGGCTCTAGGTTATGGAAAAAGAATGTGAAAATAAGTTTAACCCGAGTTCGTGTGAACTTCTCACACCACTACTTGTCATGTGTTTACACTCCATTGGCCAATGCAATCTGGAATTTTGTCTCCTGGACTAAAATGGCACGTTGTAAGAATTCAAGCTAAATCATCAAATATCTCATTTATTGGTGTTGCCTACTTTGTTCATCAGCTATCCCTAAAATTGTCCATTTTGCAAAGAGGTATTGTCCTTAAACAAGCTTGTTCAATTATCCCTTGACATTCGAAACCCATGAAAGAATGAGCGTTGATGATCAACACATGAATTCAAAATGTTATTATAAGATAAAAGGAAGAAGCATGATATGCATGGATGTTTTCATAGGTTTGTTCACTTATTGTATGTGTATATGGGTCTGTCACTCTCTCTCCCTCTCTAATCCAAGCTCTCCTAGTTATAATGTAAATAGTTTTTTGTCTTCTAGGTTTGGTTTTGGTGGGAGAGTCTCTCTCAAACACGTGTGGCACTTCACACACGTACTTCACACACGTGTAGTTAGTAGGTGGTAAGTGTGATTAAGGCCATGCTAAAATTGCGGTACGAATATGACGACACACAGCGGGGGGGACAGATGCGACAATGCACACTTCTTGAAGCGCGCGGGCGGCGGCTTTGCTGCCACAATTCGGCGTCCGGCTTGAACAGTCCATCCATGGGAAAAGAAAATTATTTCCAAGGCTCTAACAAGGCAGCTGCACATGGCACACTGTCAACCCCCCATGCACACGACTAGGCTTTGTAGGACTCAACCCTCTAGAGCTTATGGCCCCTTACACATGCATGATGTTACATCTTTATATTATCTTAATGAAGAGCTTCACAAAGCTTCCATGTGGCACGAATTTCGAGGTTCGGGAAGAGAAGAAAGAGTTTCACAAAGCTTCCATGTGGCATGAATTTCGAGGTTCGAGAAGAGAAGAAAGCGTTTCACAAAGCTTCCACGTGGCACGAATTTCGAGGGTTCGGGGAAAAGAGAAGAAAGAGGTTCGAGGAAGGTAGGGTAGAATTTGAATTTGGAGGTCGGAGATGTGAGGAGCAAGGGTCAGCCAACTGCCCCTAGACTAGGTTCCTTTGGTGCACAAACCAAGCTCGCTAAAAACATTTTTCCTAACCAGTGGAACAAAGGAAAAGGTTGGAAAAACCTCAGTTTTAATTGCAAAAAATTTAGGAATTCTACAACATAAAAATAGACCCAAAATTTGGCTGGGATTTTTAAATTTCAGCCTATGAAAAATACACTAAAGGCCGGTTTTTCGCAAACCTTGGAAACCACCCCATACACACATACACACAAGGTTGCATAGCCTATTCGATGCCTCTTTTGCCTTTCCACCATGGCATTCCCAATATATTTTATTAAGGATATCCATAAGAGAGATGGAGCTCCATGTATATGTAATTCAATATGCATTTAATCATAAGATTTGAAAGAAGGGGACTACTTACTCACCTTCACTCAACTGCTTTCAGTAGAAAGTTTTTGTTCAAAGTTTTTGTTTACCCTAATAAGACTCTTCAGACTTGCCATTCTCTAAAGTCTTTTAATAATGTTTTCTTACAAGATAATAAAAGCAAAATCATATCAAAGAAGGTCTTAATCATATTTACTTAATCAATGAGTCGCGCTCTTGGTTGGGCACGTCAATTGCATATGTAACCGATCTGGATGCGTCTCTATGTATTAATTATATTTCAGACATGAGGCGCTTTCGTTAACAGTTCATGAAAAATAAAAAATTATTACAATAAAACATCTTTAAGCCCAACATAGCTTAAATCATATACAAAACTACTAAAACATTTACGAAAACTATGGGAAATAATTTTTTTAAGAGAAATTCTCAAAAATCGCCTCTCCCCCACATGATTGATGTGTAAACTTAGCTAGAATACAATATTTCTTTGAAAGCAGTATATTATGCAAGATGGCCTAACAATCCACTACTAAAAAGAGACCCTTAGTATTCTTTCAACCACCTCACACACAAAGCCAAAAATCATTGCTAAGGATTCATTAGTGAAACTAAATGTACTCATTGATACGTGTGACCGCGAGCCGTGAGCTTGAAGATGTGAACCCATATTTGAGCCGTAGAGCCTGAACATGTGAACCTATCTATATTTGAGCCGCTAAGGATTCATTAGCGAAACTAAATGTATTGATTGACGCGTGCGACCGCGAGCCATGAGCTTGAACATGTGAACGCATATTTGAGCCGTGAGCCTGAACATGTGAACCCATATTTGAGCCGCTAAAGATTCATTAGTGAAACTAAATGTACTGATTGATGCATGCAACCGCGAGCCGTGAGCTTGAACATGTGAACCTATATTTGAGCCGTGAGCCTGAACATGCGAACCCATATTTGAGCCTGAACACGTGAACCTCCAAATATGGACTGAGCCACACCACCACCTCTTGCATTGCATAGCATAAAATAAGCAAGTTCAAAACTCAATTACATTGATGAAATGAGGAAAGTTGATAATCTAAAAGCTCACGATCTACAAAACCATAACATGGTAGAGGAGATGGAATTAACCTCCTTAATTATCTTTCCTTTGTGAATATGGGACAGGGTCGACACTGCAGGGTAGGTTGAGCTTCTTTTGGTAGAGCTTGCAACGGACATCCTCAATGGGAAGGCCGACAGCTTTCTGTTCGTCAGTGTCCATCACCCAAAGCTCGAGCAAGCAGAGGAGCCACTCAGTTTGTCCCTGCCACCATCACGGCCTTCCATATTCTTGCTCTCCACAAGAGCCATCGTCTCAAATAGCCACCCATTTGTGTCCTCCTTTCTTGAGAAATGCGACCACCGTTGGCAACAAGAAGGTTTGAGTCCTCTGTTAGCTCAATGAAAGCCAATGGCGTACCATTAACTTGTGCTGGGGCTGCATGCCACATGTGTACTTCAGAAGGGGCAAAACATCGGGCTGCATGGGGATCTATATGGGGCCATGCCAGGCCCAGCACCACATGGAGAGGAAAGTTGCAGTACTGCATCCTATGCTGGGCTCCCCAAGAACATAACCCCCAGATGATTGAATAACTGGGCCAATCATAATGAGTTCACCATATTTGTGTGTGATGGTGAAAGCCAATGGCGTACCATTAACTTGTGCTGGGGCTGCATGCCACATGTGTACTTCAGAAGGGGCAAAACATCGGGCTGCATGGGGATCTATATGGGGCCATGCCAGGCCCAGCACCACATGGAGAGGAAAGTTGCAGTACTGCATCCTATGCTGGGCTCCCCAAGAACATAACCCCCAGATGATTGAATAACTGGGCCAATCATAATGAGTTCACCATATTTGTGTGTGATGGTAAGCCATGGCCGCAAAGTTCCCATGTGTCTTACCGGGACGAGAGCAGGGGAAGATCATTGGAGAACCAAATCAAGGAGTCAAGAAGGGAGAGCTGCAGAAGAGCCGCAAGGGACACGAAAGACAACCGGCCTTAGGAGGGACCAGTAGAGGATATGCCATGGTGGGAAGCATAGTTGCAAACAGTGCTGGACAAAGTGGATTCTGCAGCTACTTCAAGGCATGTGCCCAGGCTGTGAGGATGATGCTCATGCTGCCAGATACACCAGAGTTTCTTGCTATGGGGATGGGCTATTACATCAGCATGTGTAAGCCTAAAGCACCCTAGTTAGTCCTTGCCGTACCACAGCCTTGATCCTTGCAAGTCGCGGTACACAACAACCTTCATACTGGCGAATAAGGCAAGCCTCATATCTACCAACATCTTTGCACATACACAAAATCTTCACAATCTCAAAATCTCTCCCAAAACATAACAAGTACTTGATTCTATTACTTCCAGTATCGACCGGTTTTGGTAAGTAAACTGTCGGTCTGTATAAAACGCATATCCGATTCTTGCACAACAGAATTATGAAAATCCATGAGAAGCTACCCTGCGTATTGTATGTGCAAATTACCACTTAGCTAAGAAACCTGTTGATATCAAGGCCCCACGATCTGTTATTCATTCAGTTGACTCAATTAAAAGCCTATCAGACAAGATGCCCCACAAAAGATCAAACAGCGGCTTCAATTGCCAAGGAGTAATAAATCAGAGTGGATGTATGTCCCTAGGACTCTTTATGTATACTCTTGTCAAAAAATATGGTACAAAAAAGAATGAATCATGAGCATACTAACAAAAGAACAGATTTCAATGGGGTGGGGGGGGAGAGGGAGGGAGGGAGCTACAAGCTGATCTTGTAAACCCACCAAAAAAACAGCTTCCATAGCAGCATTAAGTAATCCCAGCACTGTTGACAACTCTAAAGACTCGGGTTTCATGAAGCAAACAATGTGTAGTGAAGGCAAAACTGCCACCTCATCCAGGTTAATAGAGATGCAATGGCATGGCAGCTGCCCATGACGGTTGACATTCTATTGTGCCCCAGCACACGGAGTACAAGGCTAAATCAGCAGCAGGCAAATTGGTGTAAGTGGCCACTTTGAGAGGCACAGCAGCAGCAATGGTATCAGTGGCAGTTTCAAGAGGTTCACAAGGGCTAGAGATCAGAAGCAGGCAAAATGGTGTTAGTCTAGGCTTCTAGAGGCTCGGCAGGCTCAGCAGCAGTAGCAACGGTATCAGTGGCAGCTTCAAGAGGTAGCAATTGTATCAGTGGCAGCTTCAAGAGGTTCAAAAGAGGTAGCAATGGTGTCAGGGGTAGCTTCAAGAGGGCCGACAGCAAGAGCAGAAGTAGTAACTGATTGGCTTCTACTCTGAACGTTGCTACTGTAAACCATGGCCTCCTCTAATACTGCCACAATGGCTGTCATAGTGGGCCTTTCCTTACCCTCCAGCCTGACACACTTGGCAGCAAGCTGGGCAATCATCTCCAATGCTTTTAGCTCATTAGCTGCAGGAGCACCAGGCCTTTGATCCAATACTGAGGCTAGATCATTGTTGTCTATTCTGGGCACTGCAAAATCCACTATGTTCACAGGACCATGGCTCTGTTTGTGGATGGCACGCTCACCTGTGAGGAGCTCAAGAAGAACGACACCAAAGCTGTAGACATCGCTTTTGATGGTGAGGTGTTGAAGGCGGTAATACTCAGGATCCATGTAGCCTAGAGTGCCCACTGCCATGAGAGAGAGATGTGAATTCTCACCAGGGCCACGGGTGGAGAGTCCAAAATCCGAAACCCTCGCGTTCCACCCACCATCCAGTAATATGTTGGAGCTCTTGATGTCCCTATGGATGATGGGCGGCAATGCATAGGTGTGAAGATACTCTACTCCTCTTGCTGCTTCAAGGGCTATCTTGATCCTCATGTGCCATGGCAAAACCCCATCTCCTCCCTTTACTCTGCCTCTTCCATGAAGGTGATCATGAAGAGTGCCATTGGGCATGTAATCATATACTAACATCCTCTCATCTTCTTCATCACAGTAACCCACCAAGCTCACCAAATGCTTGTGATGAAGCCTTGATAAGAACTCAAGCTCAGACTGAAAAGCACTCTCTTTCTCTTCCATCTTCCTATCATTGGCTACGGTTTCTTTCTCCCCCCTCTTGATTGCTACTTCTCTACCATCAGTTAGCATACCCCTGTATACTACACCAAAGCTCCCTGCTGCAATCTTGTTCTCCTCTGAGAAGCCCATTGTTGCTGCTGCCATGTCGGCTATGGTGAAGGCCTGTGCTCTTCCTGTGGTAACCTCTCCTCTGCTTCGCACCGATGATGTTGAGCTTCTCTGCCTTCTCATTACTCTGGATGAAGGCATTGACAAGGTTCCTGCCCCTCCTGTTATGGAGTTGTGCACTCTGCCTTGAGAGCCGTCAAAGGAGAACCCAACAGGCCCATGGAATTTCGCCCACATGCACCACCCGACAGCCAGAAGGCCACAAAGAGCACCGATAGCACCCAGGACAACAAGAGCAATGAGACCCCTACTCAACTCGCTCTTGATCGTAACTACGGTGGTTGTTGGAGAGGGTGAAGGGGGCGAACTTAGTGACGGAGAAGGTGCAGTCAACGGGGTACAAGTAATGTCCTGTTGAGCGGCGCATTGGCCTGTTTGAAGGAAAGAGCTCTGGCACCCAATTCTGCAAAGCATGCAGACATGCAACTCGGAGCTAGAGCATATACTGCTACTGCCCCTTGAGGTGTTGTGCTCTTGGAAGCTCCCAGTATTGCAAGTTGTGTTAGTGCAAGAGCTGGGGATGGTCAAATTCAGAGGCAACAGAGTTCCCTCTCCAAATGAGCCACCCCAGCAGAAAATCGAGAAGTTGTTGAACAGGATCCCACACGTGAAGGAGTCCCCTGCTGCAATGGTGGAAAATGCAAGGGTTGCAGGCGACCGGGTTTGGTTTGAGCTATTGTCTCCCCAGCATATGACATTGCGGGAGAAGGCTTCAATGCCACAGCTATGGCGGTCCCCCAGGGCAAGGGACAAAAACTGTTTGTCATCAGGGGGGAGCAGTTGACTGTATGTGTTGTCCCCCCAGCATTGTGCATTGAAAGTGTTGGTGAGACCACAGGCATGGCCAGCACCAGCCTGGATCATGCTGAAAGTCGCATTTGGCAGCAGCGCGCCAACAGAATTACCCCAGCATTGCACTGTGCTGTCGGAGGATTTGACCCCACATACAAAATCACTGCCAGAAGCAAGAGAGGAGAAAGCCTGCTGGGCAGGGGTGTCCAACTCTATGGTCTGGTTCCTCCAGCAAGTGACAAAGCTTCCGTTGGCTGCCGCAGTAGAGTTTGTTGCCGCAGAAATCTCCGACAATGCACAGACATGGGAGGTTCCAGCGACGAGGTTAGAGTAAGCTTGGTTTTTGAGCCTTTTGGGGGAGCCGATGTTGTTGGTGTTCCAGCAGAAGGGCCGGTTGGTGTCCTGCCGCAGACCGCAGAAGAAGCCTCTGCCGCCAGTGATGCCCAAGAACGGAGATTGAGAAGGCAAAGCTTGGTAAACGGAGCTGTCGGAGGAGTTCCAGCATTGTATGTTCTGCACAGAGCCCTGCTGAATCCCACATACAAAAGCTCCCCCATTGCCATTGTAGCTTGCAGCAATGGTGGCCATTGAGCCCAGCCCACATGCCCCATTGATCAGAAAAGCAAAAAGCAAGCATGAGTACAAGACCTTTCTGCTTCTCACAATAGAGAAAATCACAGATAAGGGTGGAATAAAAGTTAATCGTCTGCTAAAACAGTGGGTAATCACTTCATTAAGGGCAGCTGAGTAGCCAGGCTCTGGCGATGGTGATCTGCTAGCAGAGGAAGCCTTTGCTAGCTTGAAAGAAGACGATTGAGTTAAACACTGGCTAAATCTTAAAGGTTGGGTTTTAGCTACACCTGCGTAGCCATTTTGTTCTGCTTCCATTAGCAAGCTCGGATGGGATGAGAGGGGTACATCAGGTGTACAGGGCGGTAAAGCAGGCCGGTAGCCATTATTCTACAGGGGAGAAAGCAAAAAGCAGAAGGCAAACCTAATTTCTATGGTAAAATTAAGGATGGGGGGAACGCAAAAATGGGTTTGAGGAGAGGAGGGAAATGCACAAAAATGTTCTGTGGGAGAATGCAGAGGGGAGGCTTGGAGAAACAAAGATTGTGAGGGGAGAAGCGTGGGCAGTTTAGGCCCTTAGAAGACCGAGCATAGAGGCGACATTTCAGCTGTAATTTAGGCTTAATTTTGTGAGCACTGAGAGGAATTATGGAAGGTTCCTAAAGAAGCCGAATTTTCAATTTTTTAATTATTTCTAAGCTTCTTCAAAGCTTGTTTTACCAATTCTCCTCTACATTCGAACCTTCATTCTTTAAACCCTCTCTCTCTCTTACTTAGAACCTCCCCCCTCTCTCTCTCCATAGATCATATTTGGTCTCTTAGGATTGTTCCTATGACGTTAAAAAGGGCTTCTGCTTTTGTCTCTACCGATGTTAATACCTCTCTCTCTCTCTCTCTCTCTCTCTCTCTCTCTCTCTCTCGTGTGCTAGATCCTCTAGTAGTTAATTCTTTTCTGCGCTCGTCGTAGGAGCATCATGTGTGCCCGCCCCAAGGTGATTTTTCCATTAGTGCTCAAGCCACCACTCTATCTCTCCCCTTCTTTCAAACCTTCTCTCCAAGAACAACCTCCTCTCTCTCTCTCTCTCTCTCTCTCTCTCTCTCTCTCATTTTCTTTCTTGACAACTCTTTCTACCAAAACCTTTGCTTTCAGGGTATTTTTAAAATTTAAAAAGTGAAATTACACTAAACCCGAGTATTTTTTGAGCACTCCAATTTCCAACCTTTATGATAGAAATGCCATGCCGACTTAGGAGACTTACCTTTATATTATTCAAGTCCCTCCCTATTTAAATGCCTGCAAGTGACAAGGGCCCAAACTAATTGGTTAGTCTTGCAAGTAACTCCTAAGTCACCCCTTTTTTCCCTCACGTGCGTTACTTAGGTGACTTAGTCCCTCGTTCAAGGGTTTCAACCAACCTCATTTAAGTTAGGTGACTTAATCATAAATGTAAGGGTTGCAACCAACCACACCCCAAGCCCCTTAAGTCGTTGTAGGGCATTTCTCTAACCTGTTTCTCTTAACATGCTAACCCCTCCACCACTACCAACCACCCTAAACTAACCTCTTCTCCTTAACTTTCTAGCCCCTCCACAAGCACCCACCACCCTAAACTAACCATTGTGTATAAGCACCCACCACCCTAAACTAACCATTGTATATAAGCACCCACCACCCTAAACTAACCATTATATATAAGCACCCACCACCCTAAACTAACCATTATATATAAGCACCCACCACCGTCAACTAACCATTGTCTATAAGCACCCACCAACGTACCATAATAATGTACCCTTTAGAACACCTACCCTTGCTCTTTCCCCTCAATATAATTATTTAATTGTGCATTTATTTATTCATTCTTGTGCTATAAAAGGCCCCACCTTGGGTGAACTACACTTTTTCTTTCAAATGTAGGTAGGCTCAGTTCACACTTTTGCTTTCAAATGTAGGTAGGCTCAGTTCACACTTTCAAAATTTTCTTTACCTAGAAGAACTCTCTTTCAAAGTTTAAGGGTCCCCCCTAGATATAAGAAATGCCTTTATGCAACTACGTTCATTCTTGTACTATAAAAGGTCCTTTCCACCTAGTGTGAACAACACCACCCTTCACTTTCAAGTGCCTTCCATGCTTTCAAAATTCTCCTTAACTAAAAGACCTCTCTTTCAAACTTTAACAGTCCCTCTAAATATGTGCAACTACACTAAAGACCTAGCCCACAGAATGTTTCTAGGTAAAGCATTAACCCAAATGGCCGCAGTCTTAGGGGCATGTCACTTGGTTTGTTTCAACTATATGCCTTTCTTGACATAGCACTTGTTTCAACTACATGCCTTTCTTTACATAGCACATATATACATCAATCTCAATAACTATAGCCTCTATTCATGTTGTTCAATTGCATAAAATAGTCCTTGTCAATAATCAGCTTCATTTTGTTCTTTTGGCTTTTTAAAATACAAACCTTAATATATTTCACATCCTTTATGCCTTGACCAATCGCCCACCCTTAAGATGACTCTTTTTGCATAATAGATACAAGTTCTTTTAAGAGCATTATATTGGCTTTCTACACACCAGTCTCATCACCAGCGTCAACTTACTTTTAAAGCAATTGTGTTTTTCATATTAATCAAGCAAACAAGGGCCATCCAAGCTCTCACTTACATGGTGAATGGAAGCAAAATTGAAAGTGATAAGCTCTCACTAACATGAAATCTAGGAGCAATGTTTGCTCCATGTTTGTGTTGGCGCTTATGAAACAACACAATAGAGAACCTTGCTTAGAGCTACTGATGTCATCACAATGTAATCAATCAACCAAAAGAAACATCCCAATTTGTTCTTTCATTCGAATCAAGCATGTAGCAAGGCTTATGATTACCAAGGCTTAGTTAAAAATTCCATTTAAGCATAATATGGTCCATGTTAACTCATATACGTATGAATGCTAAAGTACAAAATCAATCCATGATCATGTTATCTATAAAACTCAATGGGAACCCATGTTACTCTCTTAAAGTTGAAATATGGGTCGAATTCTCATATTATTTTACATGGAGATGATTTTTTAAACATTCTTTTACGTGCATATCTGCTTTCCACTTAAAAATGTTTGAAAATGTAAGCAACTGAGACCTGTCCATGATAGTGTCACTTTGACATCTTAAAACTTATACAATGTCATGAATTTCAATACCTTCAAGGTTAAAAAGTTTAAAACTACTTAAATATTCACATGTGATGACATTATATAAACTAATACTTTTTAGAGCTCAAGGGTAGGGAATAATGAGCACTCTTCTAAAGGAGCTCCATTAAAAGCTAACTATAAGTCAAGGAAAATCTTTGTTTTATGAGTTTATGCATGGCATTGTATGATGGAGTACTCACTCCTAACCTAAACAAGCTTTTCTTTACACTAGTGGTGGTGAGCAACCCGTGCTTCGCACGCCTTTTGAGACTCCAAATTCAAATTCTTGTTAAATTTGCAGCAATGTGATGAGCTATGGTGGATCAAATGCTAGAATCAACATCATTAACAGAGAGATTAGATGATAATTAAGATGTGGTTAGTGAGTAATTAACTAATAGCTTAATGTAGGCATAGATAATCAAAAACCAGCAAATTCTCATTAGGTCAATGCCTCAATTTATAGAGTTTACATCCAAGCATCTAATCCCACTGATTTCTCCTTGATTCACTCCTCCTCTTTTGCTTAATTCTCTCCACCTCTTCCCAAAATATCTCCACACCTCCTAAATCTCCTCATGCTACCCTTTATTCTCTCCTAGTAGATACTTCTCACCTTTTCACAGGTTCTCTCACATTTACAGATTCTCTTTTACAGCCTCTTGCTAAGGGCTTGTTCCCGCACGCACCCTATTCACTTGTATATTTCAACACCTCCCCTCAAGTGAATACTCCTAGCACACCTGGACCCTATACCAAGCTTCCCTCTTACTTGATAGTCCGCGACCAGTGCCTAGCACATCTCCACTCAAGTGAATACTCCTAGCACACCTGGACCCTATACCAAGTTTCCTTCTTACTTGATAGTCCGCGACCAGTGCCTCAAGTCCCTAAACTTATAGTCCTTGACACACTCTCTCTCTCTCTCTCTATGTGTCCAAGGCTACTACAAGTGCCCGTGACCTTGACTAAAGTGCTCACACATATATCTACCACATGGCCTACATCATCGGTGGCTCAGAGGTGGTTTTACTCTGTTGGGGCAAGTTACATTGGGTTGTGGGGTTTCTCTCTCTCTCTCTCTCTCTCTCTCTCTCTCTCTCTCTCTCTCTCTCTCTCTCCCTCTCTCTCTCTCTCTCTGAGATTTTCACATGGCTCCTCACTTCTTGGAGCCTCACATCATCTCTTGTCTTCAGTCTTCTTGTCGTGGCAGCTTCTCTTCACGCGTCCATGTCTTCCTCCTCTTTCAGTCTTCTTGTTGTGGCAGCTTCTCTTCACGTGTCCATGTCTTCCTTCAATTCTTCCTCTAGCTCTTCTTCTCGGTGTTGATCCTCCTCTTGGAAAGAGATGTTCTTCTTCTTTCATGGCTGGGGCCACGAGCTTGTCCGTCAGTTCTTGCTCCATGTGAGCAACATGTTTTTGTTGAAATTAGAGCATTGTGATGAGCTATGGTGGATCAAACACTAGAATCAACATCATTAACAAAGTGATTAGTAAATAATTAAGATATAATTAGTGGATAATTAGCAAATAAATTAATGTAGGCATGGATACTCAAAAACCAGCATTAGGGCAATGCCTCAATTTATAGAGTTTACATCCAAGCATCAAATCCCACTGATTTCTCCATGATTCACTCCACCTCTTTTCCTTGATTCTCTCCACCTCTTCACTTTTCCCATAATATCTCCCAGAATATCTCTACACTTCCTAAATCTTCTCATGCTACCCTTTATTCTCTCCCAATAGATTCTTCTCACCTTTTCACAGGTTCTTTCACATTTACATCTTCTCTTTTACAGCCTCTAACCAAGGGCTTGTTCCCGCACACACCCTATTCACTTGTATTTTCAACACCTCCCCTCAAGTGAATACTCCTAGAACACCTAGACCCTATACCAAGTTTCCCTCCTTACTTGATAGTCTGCGAGACTAGTGTCTACCACACCTCCCCTCAAGTTATCTTAGCACACCTGGACCCTATATCAAGTTTCTCTCTTACTTGATAGCCTGCGAGACCAGTGCCTCGAGTCCCTAAACTCATAGTCCTTGACACTCTCTCTCTCTATGTGTCCAAGGCTTACTATAGTTGCCTGCGACCTTGACTAAAGTGCTCACACATACATCTACCACGTGGCCTACATCATCGGTGGCTCAGAGGTGGTTTTACTTTGTTGGGGCAGGTTACATTGGGTTGTGGGGTCTCTCTCTCTCTCTCTCAGAGATTTTCACATGGCTCCTCACTCTTTGGAGCCTCACATCTTCTCTTGTCTTCAGTCGTCTTGTCGTGGCAGCTTCTCTCCACGTGTCCATTTCTTTCTCTTCTTTCAGTCTTCTTGGGGCAGCTTCTCTTCTCGTGTCCATGTCTTCCTTCAGCTTTTCTTCTAGATCTTCTTGGTGTGGATCCTCTTCTTGCAAAGAGGTGTTCTTCTTCTTTCATGGCTGGGGCCATGAGCTTGTCTGTCAGGTCTTCTTGCTTCATGTGAGCAACATGTTCAAATGATTTGCTGACAATTCCTTTGGGTTTTTGATGTTTATCTTGTGTCATTATGCAATGCAAACCCAAATCTATGTGGGAGGTCTTACCTCTTGCCTTATTCTGGACAAGGGCAGTGTCTAATCCCATATTTACACTGATGCAATGTGCCCAATACATAATGCGATAGCATTCATTCTTATGCACATTCCCAAATGCAACTCTGGCTGTGAATAATCTTGAATTTGAGTGAGATTTATAGGCATTAACCAAGGATTAAATGCAAAATAATGATTATCACAATTTTATCAGCATAATTTTTCCAGAAATTACATTAAATCAAGGGTAACCAATTTGTACGGAATGGTTAGACTATCAAACCAACTCCGGATTGTAATCTGAAGTTATAGGGATCTGTATCAGATACCTAATGGTTAATTTGAACCCTCAATTGCACCAAAATATAGTGATGCGGGGAGTCCAGATCTGGTGCCTTAGACTTCAAATGAGCTCACATGCTTTCAAAGACATAAATATCAATGAGTCTAGTAGAGGATTAAGCCAAGAAACACAAGATTTGACCAAATATTGAAAGCTTAATCTCTATTTTACCAAAGTCACCTGCAAATTTGATGAAGAGCTTGGATCTCACTGTAGACTTGATGAAATTGAATTCTGTCTTCACCAGCTTGTAGAGTATGCTTGAAAACACCTTGGGCTAAGAGGAATTAGAGGCATTTAAACTGAGCAAGAAGAAATCTCAAATCCCCTTCAGAAAAATGGCGCCTGCAAATTAGCAAAAATCCGGAGATCTACGCGGCGGTTTGATGTTCTGTTTTGACTGGCTGGAGGAGAATAGAGTTGGCTAGCTAGGGTTAGAAAATTTTGAGCCAATGTTGTGTGTGAAAGGAGAGGGAGCTCCTCCACTGGCTGGGGGTACACAAGCTAGTTGAAAAAAGAGAGAAATTTATAATTTTCTACTAATCTTAATTAGCAAAATAATTAGCAAGATAATGGGCTCACAAATTAGCATGGCTCTGGTACCATGTTGAAATTAGAGCATTGTGATGAGCTATGGTGGATCAAACACTAGAATCAACATAATTAACAAAGTGATTAGTAAATAATTAAGATATAATTAATAGGTAATTAGTGGGTAATTAGTAAATAGATTAATGTAGGCATGTATACTCAAAAACGAGCAAATTCTCATTAGGGCAATGCCTCAATTTATAGAGTTTACATCCAAGCATCAAATCCCATTGATTTCTCCATGATTCACTCCACCTCTTTTCCCTGATTCTCTCCACCTCTTCACTTTTCCCAGAATATCTCCACACTTCCCAGAATATCTCCACACTTCCTAAATCTTCTCATGCTACCCTTTATTCTCTCCCAGTAGATTCTTCTCACCTTTTCACAGGTTCTTTCACATTTACATCTTCTCTTTTACAGCCTCTAACCAAGGGCTTGTTCCCACACACACCCTATTCACTTGTATTTTCAACAGTTTTAATGTATTGTTGACAGTTCTTTTGGGCTTTTCATGTTTATCTTGTGTCATTATGCAATGCAAACCCAAATCTATGCGGGAGGTCTTGCCTCTTGCCTTATTCTGGACAAGGGTAGTGTCTGATCCCATTTTTACAATGATGTAATGTGCCCAATACATAATGCATATAGCATTCATTCTTATGCACATTCCCAAATGCAACTTTGGTTGTGATGAATAACTTGAATTTGTGTGTGGGTTAAATGCAAGATGATGATTACCACAAATTTATCAACATAATTTTACCAAAAATTACATTAAACCAAGGGTAACAAATCTATACGGAATGGTTGGAGTGTCAAACCATCTCCAAAATCTGAAGTTATAGGGATCTGTATCAGATACCTAATGGTTAATTTGAACCCTCAATTGTATCAGATACCTAATTGTTAATTTGAACCCTAAATTGTATCAGATACCTAATGGTTAATTTGTACCCTCAATTGTACCACTGATTAGCAAATTAATCCTCTATTTTGTGTGCAGAAAACAGAGTATGCGGGGAGTCTAGATATGAGGCCTTAGAGTTCAAATGAGCTCAAATCCTTTCAAGGCCATCAATAGAAATTAGTCTAGTAGAGGATTAAGCCAAGAAACACAAGATTTGACCAAGCATTGAATGCTTAATCTCTATTTGATAAAGAGCTTGGATCTCACTATAGACGATCAAATCAAAGCTTGGATCTCACTGTAGACTTGATCAAATCAGGCCACACACTATATAGCCTGGGGGATGAGGGGCAATCCTCATTCTTCCTCTGTGGCTGGGTGGTGAGCCGCCAGAGGCCGTCCCCTCATGTGGTAGCACCCGTAGTGGTGCTATGGTGATCTAACATTGGTATCAAAGCTTGGCGTCAAGATCGCGAGTGGCGTGCGAAGCGGGCCCAGCCATTTAATGATTGGCTCTCAATCAAAATTAGGGGGATAACCTTATCCTAAAGGTCTTCATCATCTTCTACAGCAAGAAGTCGTGGACAGAAGAAGAAGTTGGCCATAGCTGGAAGGAAGGGTTTCCTCTCTCTCTCTCTCTCTCTCTCTCTCTCTCTCTCTCTCTCTCTCTCTCTCTCTCTCTCTCTCTCTCCCTTGCACACATCCAAGCTCTCCATTGCAGATTCATCTTCAGGCACCTTTCTCTCGGATCGGAGCATCTCGGAGTAGCGATGCTTGAAGAGGCTCGCAGTGCAACACAAATCGGCAGTCGACGACAGTCGCACATGCGACCGTAAGGGGGGTGACTATTCTCTCTCCACTGCTCATTTTATTAGCGTTTTTTGTAATTTCTGAGTTCTTGCATTTTTATTTGTGCAAGAATTAAAATATGTTTGCTAGGCGTAGTGTGTCCCCACCGCCTTCTACTTCTCTAGGATTTTTAGGTCTCTTGTCCTCGGTCGCGGGTTTGACCCTGACCGATGAATTGTCAGGCCGTATACGCCCAACCGTTGTCTAGTCCAGAGTGCGCTCGTCGATCACGCATGATCCGCTAGCGCCCTCCTCATCTTTTGACCTCGCCTTAGGACCCAGCGAGCCCGCAGCGACCGCAGTACCAGATGACCCCTTTCTGGCCGATGAGCCAGATGAAATGAAACACCGACATCCCTCTCGAGGGGACCAAGGAGGACCTCTTGGAAAATGACGATGACGATTATGACCTATTGGACCTTGCCGACGTCCTGACAGGGATGGAGCTCTCTAGTGGACTTTTTTAATATTTTAATGCAAAACTTAACAATATGGGTAAAGTCTAGGTTGACTTAGTCAACGATGCTACAGAGCATCTCCACACGGTTAGACGCACTGACAGCTGCCTCGGCTAGTACTCCGACTCCTCGTGATAGATGAGCTCCTACAGCACGGGTGAGCGTAGCCTCGCCAGTGGTTGCAGGAGTACAGGCCGATGCGCATGCGAGGCCGTCCGTAGAGATAGCTTCGTCATTATTGAAAGACTTGAAGCCGCCTAGTTTTGGTGGCAAGGAGAAGGAGAGAAACAAGGACTCGGTCAACATGTTTCTAGCGAAGTGGTCAGACTTGCACGCACTGCGAACAGCAGCCTAGGTGCAGCCCCCGTAGAGGCTAGCCTCTCATTAACCGGGAAAGCGTACAAGTGGTGGATGAGTTTGACAACTCGTCCTGCCACTTGGACAGAGTTTGAAACGATGTTTCTAAAAGAGTTTTTGCCTGTTAATGAGGCGGAGAGAAGCTGGGAGTTATGGGACAAGTGCTTGATGGAGAACAAATCCCTAACTCAGTACATCTCAGACTATAGGGAGATAGTACTCAAGCTAAAGGGGATCGATGCATTCCAGACATTGCGAGGCTTTAAAAGAGGCCTCAAAGATGATTACCTTGAGTACGTAGAGCCCTTACAGCCTAAAGACTTTAGCAGAGGCATGCGCAGATATTTGATGACATCAAGCGTCGTAGTGTACGTTGTGGTTCGAGCAGGGCCGAGGGTAGCGAGAAGAGGAAGTCAGGCCTTAAAAGAAAAGGGTTCCGCAGTGATAAGCAGGGGGATAGGATGGACCAGGGAGGATAGGGTGGTCATTGGTCTAAAAAACCGTGACCATCCAGGAAGAAAAAAGCAGCGAAGTCCAAAAAAAGAGGAGTATATGAAAGCGCGAAAGAAAAATTGCTGCTTTAATTGCAATGATGTAGGGCACACGAAGGCTGAGTGTCCAAAGCTTAAAGCCAGCACGAGCGGCAACGAGCCCAAAAGAGATGGTAAATCCTCTAGGCAATTGCAAGAGACCCCCTCTCAGTTCCGCAGAGTTCAGAGAGGTGACAGTCTGTCATTGTGATGAGCATCACGCTTGTTCGGTGACACCAGCGATGTGGCAGCCTACTGTAGGTCCGCATGACATGGTGCGCATGTATGGCACCATAGGTGGCCGTAGAGTCACAGTTTTTATTGATGATGGAGCTAGCCACAACTTCTTGAACTACTCGTTAGTCAAGAAGTTGGGGTTGACTGAGCGATTATGAGTATACCATTGGCCTAGCCACCAACGGGCATGACAAAACGGTATGGAGTACCGTAGTATTGGGGGTCCCATTATCTATGTAGGACTATGAGGCTCCGCTTGACTTTCAGGTCATGCACTTAGCTAGAGCAGACGTATATCTAGGCAAGGAGTGGTTGTATGGCTTGGGCTCGGAGTTACCTACATAATACGCTACGTTTTGAGCATGGAGGTAAAGTCATTACCCTGTAGGGTGACCGTACTGTCCCTGCCACACCACTTATTTCCTCCATGGAGCTGTGCATAGCGATCGGCAGAGACCAGATAGCAGAGGTATATGCTTGTTACCCTCTTTTAAATTATGTTTCCGTAGATGAAACTGTAGATGATGTTTGCGTAGACAAACAAGGAAAACAAAATAGCCTTGGATCGAGACCCACTGTTTGAAAACCCTGTTTGGCATGCATGTGATCAAATAAGAAAAAAATCCAAGGGGAAAGAGATTAAAGAAAAAGTACATAGATACTTTAATGAATTTATTAGAGGAATTTCAGGATGTTTTTCTTGATGATTTGCCAGATAGCTTACCACCATCTAGAGAAGTAGACCATGGCATTGAAGTTATGCAAGATCAAAACCTATAAGCAAACCTGCTTATAGATTAAGCCACTTCGAGACACAGGAGGTGGAAAAACAATTGACGGAATATTTAAACAAAGGCTTTATTCGGCCTAGTTCAAGTCCGTAGGCATCGCCTATTCTTCTGGTAAAGAAGAAAGACAGATCTATGCGGATGTGCATAGACTACAGGGCTCTTAATCAGATAACGATTAAGACCTAAGACGAGTCGAGGGAATGACTCTATGTGGGTGGTAGTGGACAAGTTAACTAAAATGGCAAAGTTTATCGCCACGAAGAAAACTCTTAAAACGCCAGAGTTGGCAAAACTCTTTATTGAACATCTCTACAAGCTATATGGCCCGCTGCCTGCCGCCGCAAATATAGTGTCGGATAGAGATAGAAAGTTGAACAGTGGAGGGAAGTCTTCAAAAAGTTGGATACTACTCTGAGTATTAGTACGGCAGATCATCTGGAGTCTGATGGTCAAACTGAAAGAGTTAACCAAATTCTAGAGGATACGTTGCGTTCTTATGTTAGTAAGAAGCAATATAATTGGGAAGAGTACTTTCCCTTATTGGAGTTTACCTATAACAGCTCCAAATACTCAGCGAACTGGATTTACACCACTCATGTTAATGTATGGATTCTAGCCGAGATCTCCGATGGCTGTAGGCCTAGAAAAGGAGAAGATCCAATCTGTCAAGGATTTCCTTGAAGATATGACTGATATGCTCAGAGCCGCACGTGAGAGCATTCTTAGCACTCAGGATCGCGCTAAAACTTATGCGGATAAAGGACATAGAAAGGTGACCTTTGCAGAAGGTGACTTTGTATTCCTCAAGGTTCCTGCGAGGTCAGAAACCATGAAAACGGAAGTGTGATAAACTTTCTCCGAGATATTGTGGTCCTTTTAAAATCCTTAAGAAGATTGGGGACATAGCATATAAACTTGAGTTACCGGAGAGTTCTCAAGTCCATCCTGTCTTCCATGTCAGTAAACTGAAGAAATCAGTTCACAGGTTAGAGAACGCAGTTTCTCCGGAGATTTTGGTGGACTCGATAGAAATGTTTCGGGCGTAGTGAATCAGAAGTTGAAGAAGGTAACCTTTATTCCGACCCTCTGCAAGAAGGCGACTGTCTGGATTGCGCAGTACGATGCGGGACATTTCTCAACTTATGATGCACTGCATGATGCTTTCTAAGCCCGCTCCCAGGAGGAGAAGACCTCAGTTCATGTGCTCGACAAGTTGGGTTGGATGAATCAAAAGGATCTTACAGTGGAGGATTACGCCACCAAGTTTTGAAGCTCTTACGGTGGCTGGATCCAGCCAACCAGCACGCAACGAAGATCCTCAATTATTATTTCATTGAAGGACTAAGCAAACCTTTGAAGGCACGAGCAATGGCGGCTAGTGACCTGGTTGTGCTGCAATCTTGGAAGATCTATTGGAAGCGGCTATTCGTTGCTGAATGAGTCTTGGTGACGTTCACTAAGAAGAAGAGTAAAGGAAACTGCAAGCGTTCTCTTACGGATTCCTCGGATGATGAGGAGGATCTGGATTCGGACGAATCGGCGACGACTAGTGATGGGTCGGATGATGAGGAAGAGAAGCACCGTGAGTGGAATAAGTCGAGCAAGAAGGTCAGGAAATTGACCCGAGAAGGGTCAGTGTGACCGGATCTCGAGATTCCGAAGGTGGCGCAGGAACTTCTCAGCAGCATACCCGGTTAGGAGCATGGTGTACTCGCTGTCGGAACATTGGCCATATGGCGAAAGAATGTTGCTTGAATGACTTATGGTGTGCGATTTTTCAGACGATGACGCACTCCACTGATGCTTGTAGATATAACGGATGTGGCGAGCTCCGCTGTCTATAGTTGGGGCACCGGTTGGCATAGTGTTGATGGTCTAGCCGACATCTCCGGTGGCTCCGGTTGCTCAGCCTGAGCAGGACTGTCGTCCCTTCTGGCCACATGTGTGGTTTGCTGCTGGTGCTGGATAGAATGGGTAAACAGTGGTACAAAAGATGTCGTTTCCACAGCTCACACTCCGACTTGCGGAGAAGGACAACAACCAAGGAACAGGTGAACCATTGTCCTCCTCCAAACATCCCACAGTGAATGCAGTGGAGATTGTCGCTCTAGATGAGCCAGAAGTGATGGACAAAGATCAATCTAACCAAGAGCCCTCGATGATGGCTATCACCCCGCTCTAAAGGAATACCGCCGATGCAGCCCACGGAGGATGGTGCTTCGGGCAGGAAAGGAAAGCGGCCAACAATGGATTGGCAGGATCAGGGATAAGATTTGGACTCAGGTCACGGAATGGGTCATGGAGATTCAGCCTTTTGAGCCCTTTGGGTGGCCAAGTGGAGGCTTTGGTCTAAGGGTACCACTGGTCGTGCTGGAGCCAAGGGCAACAAAGATTCCGACGACCAATCCTGCCAAGGGAAGAGATGGTAGTCCAACATATGATTTATGGGAGGCGCTCCAAATGCAGTCAATTCACATGACAGTGGAGCAGTTGCTCACCCGGTACCAACATTCCGATAGCAGTTAATCTGCCAGCTTATAGGGCGCGGAGGAGCCCGGTAGCAGAATGCAAGATAAGCCATCAATAGTACAAGTGGACTTGGTAGAGGCTGATGTTTCTGATCCCAGAGTGGAAGCTCCGGTATTTGATGAAGCTGTTCGAGTTATTATTGTGAAGTTGGCGGGTGAACAGATTCCCGGTGTTTTATTGGACGGGGGATCCGAAGTTTAACATTCTGTCTGATATGATGTGTGAAAAATTGGGTCTAATGACATGTCAACCAACTCTTCTTCTTTCACCCTCCTAAACGGTTGCAATTCTCGCTCAAAAGCTTCTTCCGCTACTATCACTCTCTGGATATCGAAAGTGTATGCCTCCTCGGGGTGGTCTTTATCAACAATAGGGCTAGCATATCGCCCCCTACTTGGTTCCACTTATCACCTTCGAAATCCCCCTCCGAATCTTGCTTTGATCGGTATTTATCCAGAATGGATTCCAAATCAACCTCAAAAAAATTGACCAGATCCACATTTTGTTCGCAAGTATTCCTCTTCCTCATCCGCAGTATGGTGCGGGTAATTTTTCAACTTATGATACGCTGCATGATGCTTTCTTAGCCCGCTACCACGAGGAGAAGACCTTCGTTCATGTGCTCGACAAGTTGGGTTGGATGAATCAGAAGGATCTTATGGTGGAGGATTACGCCGCCAAGTTTTGGAAGCGCTTACGGTGGCTGGATCCACCAACCAGCACGTGGTGGAGATCCTCAATTATTATTTCATTAAAGGACTAAGCAAACCTTTAAAGGCGGGTAGTGGCGGCTAGTGACCTGATTGCTGCAACCTTGGAAGATCTAGTGGAAGTGGCTATTCGTTTTGCTGAACGAGTCTTGGTGACGTTCACTAAGAAGAAGAGTAAAGGCAAGTCCAAGCGTTCTCTTACGGATTCCTCGGATGATGAGGAGGATCTGGATTTGGACAAATCGGTGACCAGTGATGGGTCGGATGATGAGGAAGAGAAGCGCCGTGAGTGGAAGAAGTCGAGCAAGAAGGTCAGGAAATTGGCCCAAGAAGGGTAAGTGACCGGATCTCGGGATTCCGAAGGTGTAGGAACTTCTCAGCGTAACCGGTTGAGAGCATGGTGTACTCGTGTCGCTGTCGGAACCTTGGCCATATGGCGGAAGAATGTGGTTTGAATGACTTGTGGTGTGCGATTTTTCAGACAACGACGCACTCCACTGATGCTTATAGATATAACGGGTTGGCGAGCTCCGTTGTCTGCAGTTAGGGCACCGGTTGGCATAGTGTTGATGGTCCAGCTGACATCTTCGGTGGCTCCGGTTGCTCAGCCTGAGTAGGACCACCGTCCCTTCCGGCCACATGTGTGGTTTGCTGCTGCTGGTGCTGGATAGGATGGGTAAACAGTGGTACAAAAGATGGTGTGCTTCTATTGTGAGGCTCCGGGCCACCGCAAGTCGGAGTGTGAGCTGTGGAAACGACACAAGGCAGAGAAGGACAACAACCAAGGAAGAGGTGAACCATTGTCCTCCTCCAAACATCCCATAGTGAATGCGGTGGAGATTGTGACTCTAGATGAGCCGGAAGTGATGGACGAAGACCAACCAAGAGCCCTCGATGATGGCTATCACCTGCTCTAGAGGAATACCGCCTATGCATCCCACGGAGGATGGTGCTTCGGGCGACAGGAAAGGAAAGCGGCCAACAATGGATTGGCAGGATCAGGATAAGATTTGGACTCAGGTCACAAAATGGGTCACAGAGATTCAGCCTTTTGAGCCCTCTGGGTGGCCAAATGGAGGCTCTACTCTAAGGGTACCACTGGTCATGGTGGAGAAAGGGGCAACAAAGATTCCGACGACCAATCCTGACAAGGGAAGAGATGGTAGTCCAACATATGATTTATGGGAGGCGCTCCAAAAGCAGCCAATTCACATGACAGTGGAGTAGTTGCTCACCCTGGTACCGACGTTCCGACAGCAGTTAATCCACCAACTTATAGGGCGTGGAGGAGCCCGGTAGCAGAATGCAGGATAAGCCATCAATAGTACAAGTGGACGTGGTGGAGGCTGATGTTTCCGATCCCAGAGTGGAAGCTTCGGTGTTTGATGAGCTATTCGAGTCATTATTGTGAAGTTGGTGGGTGAACAGATTCCCGGTGTTTTATTGGACGGGGGATCCGAAGTTAACATTCTGTCCGATCTAATGTGTGAAAAATTGGGTCTAATAACATGTCAACCAACTCTTCTTCTTTCAGCCTCCTAAACTGTTGCAATTCCTGCTCAAAAGCTTCTACCGCTGCTATCACTCTCTGGATATCAGAAGTGTCTGCCTACCCGGGGTGGTCTCCATCAACAATAGGGCTAGCATATTGCCCCCTACTTGGTTCCACTTGGTCACCTTTGGAATCCCCCTCCAAATCCTGCTTTGATCGGTATTTATCCAGAATGGATTCCAAATCAACCTCAAAAAAATTGACCAGATCCACATTTTGTCGCAAGTATTCCTCTTCTCATCCGTAATACGATGCGGGTAATTTTTTAACTTATGATGCGCTGCATGATGCTTTCTTAGCCCGCTACCAGGAGGAGAAGACCTCCATTCATGTGCTCGACAAGTTGGGTTGGATGAATCAGAAGGATCTTATGGTGGAGGATTACGTCGCCAAGTTTTGGAAGCTCTTGCGGTGGCTGGATCCAGCCAACCAGCACGCGACGGAGATCCTCAATTCTTATTTCATTAAAGGACTAAGCAAACCTTTGAAGGTGGGTAGTGGCGGCTAGTGACCTAGTTGCTTTGCAACCTTGGAAGATCTAGTGGAAGCCGCTATTCGTTGTTGCTGAACGAGTCTTGGTGACGTTCACTAAGAAGAAGAGTAAAGGCAAGTCCAAGCGTTCTCTTACGGATTCCTCGGATGATGAGGAGGATCTGGATTTGGATGAATCGACGACCAGTGATGGGTCAGATGATAAGAGAAGCGCCGTGAGTGGAAGAAGTTGAGCAAGAAGGTCAGGAAATTGGCCCAAGAAGGGTTAGTGACCGGATCTCGGGATTTCGAAGGTGGCACACAGGAACTTCTCAGCATACCCGGTTAGGAGCATGGTGTACTTGCTGTCGGAACCTTGGCCATATGGCAGAAGAATGTGGCTTGAATGACGTGGTGTGCAATTTTTCGAACAACGGCGCACTCCATTGATGCTTGTAGATATAACGGGTGGCGAGCTCCGCTGTCTACAGTTAGGGCACCGGTTGGCATAGTGTTGATGGTCCAGCCGACATCTCCGGGTGGCTCCGGTTGCTCAGCCTGAGCAGGACCACCGTCCCTTCCGGCCACATGTGTGGTTTGCTGCTAGTGCTAGGATGGGTAAACAGTGGTACAAAAGATGGTGTGCTTCTATTGTGAGGCTCCGAGCCACCCCAAGTCATAGTGTGAGCTGCGAAAACGACATAAGGCGGAGAAGGAAAACAACCAAGGAACAGGTGAACCATTGTCCTCCTCCAAACATCCCACAGTGAATCGGTGGAGATTGTGGCTCTAGATGAGCCGGAAGTGATGGACGAAGATTAGTCCAACCAAGAGCCCTCGATGATGGCTATCACTGGCTCTAAAGGAATACCGCCTATGCATCCCACGGAGGATGGTGCTTCGGGCAGGAAAGGAAAGCTACCAACAATGGATTGGCAGGATCAGGATAAGATTTGGACTCAGGTCACGGAATGGGTCATGGAGATTCATCCTTTTGAGCCCTCTGGGTGGCCAAGTGGAGGCTCTAGTCTAAGGGTACCACTGGTCGTGGTGGAGCCAAGGGCAACAAAGATTCCGACGACCAATCCTGACAAGGGAAGAGATGGTAGTCCAACATATGATTTATGGGAGGTGCTCCAAAAGCAGCCAATTCACATGACAGTGGAGCAGTTGCTCACCCCGGTACCGACGTTCCGACATCAGTTAATTTGCCTGCTTATAGGGTGCGGAGGAGCCCGGTAGCAGAATGCAGGATAAGCTGCCAATAGTACAAGTGGACCTGGCGGAGGCTGATGTTTCCGATCCCAGAGTGGAAGCTCCGGTGTTTGATGAAGCTGTTCGAGTCATTATTGTGAAGTTGGCGGGTGAACAGATTCCTGGTGTTTTATTGGACGGGGGATCTGAAATTAACATTCTGTGAAAAATTGGGTCTAATGACATGTCAACCAACTCCTCTTCTTTCACCCTCCTAAACTGTTGCAATTCCCGCCGCTCAAAAGCTTCTTCCACTGCTATCACTACTGCTATCACTCTGTGGATATCGAAAGTGTCTGCCTCCCTCCTGGGGTGGTCTCCATCAACAATAGGGCTAGCATATCGCCCCCCACTTGGTTCCACTTGGTCACCTTCGGAATCCCCCTCCAAATCCTGCTTTGATCGGTATTTATCCAGAATGGATTCCAAATCAACCTCAAAAAAATTGACCGGATCCACATTTTGTTGCAGGTTTCCTCTTCCTCATCCAGACCCAGTCCTTCCACCATATTAACCCCCTCCACTACCCGAGGGTGGGCTAGTGGCTCCACACTCTATCTAGAAATTACAGACAATTTCAGCTTCTTCTTCCCTTTCTGCATTGTGATCATGTCAGCATGCCAATCTTGCTTAATGCAAGCCTGCCCCACGGCCATGGATGACCCAAGAGCACAAGGTAAGCCCCCTTAATATCCTCCATCCACAGCACCACTACTACCACCAGGAAGGAAAATCCAAAAACGTCCATGGTCAACAACCCCCAACAGTTGCACCCATCGTCGTTGATTAGCCATTTTAATGGGGTGAACGGTGCAGGTTCCCATGAATCTCAACACAAGAACCCAAGGTGGTACGGGTCAGCGCTGGTCTAGATGAACAGTTCTGCTTGCAGTTGCAAGAATTACTAGCCTCCTTCACAGATGTGTTTGCCTAGAGCTATAAGGACCTGAAGGGGATTGATCCACAATTTTATCAGCACCAAATTAATCTCCAGGAAGATGTTGTTCTAGTCTGCCAGCAACGTTATCGGATGAATCCAAATTGTGCTAAGAGGGTGAAGGAAGAATTAGATAAGTTACTCCAAGTCAGATTTATTTATTTGCTTAATCGTGCTACCTGGTTGTCACCCATAGTGATAATTCCAAAGAAAAATCAGAAGCTCCGGGTGTGCGTGGATTACCATAAATTAAATGATGCAGCCATCACCGATCCTTTTCCCTTGTCTTTCACGGATGCGCAATATTGGATGCGGTGATGTGACATGAGATGTATTCGTTCCTAGATGGGTTCAACGGATACAACTAGGTTCGCATGGCATCGAAAGATCGGGAGAAGACAGCTTTCATCACACTGAGTGGGGGCCTTTGCTTCCAATGTAATGACGTTCGGCTTGAAGAATGCGCCAGCCAATTTTCAGGGATGGTACAAGAGATCTTTGTGAAGTATCTGACTTTGTTTATGAGGGCCTTTCTGGATGATTTCAGCGTATTCGGACAAAAGTGCTTGCACCTGCACCATTTAATGTTGTGTTTAACAAAGTGCAGGGAATCCCGACTGTGCCTAATTCCGGCCAAATGTGCATTCGTGTGGGAAGTGGTATGTTGCTTGGGCACATTGTTTCAAAAGAAGGCATTGCCGTAGATCCGTCTAAGGTGGAAGTCATTCGGAAGGCGGGTGTACCGGCTAATAAGCAATTGGGCTAGTTTATGGGACGGGTGTACCGGCTAACAAGCAATTGGGCTAGTTTATGGGGCATGTCAGGTGGCATAGTCGAATGCTCTGTTATCTAGCGGATGTGGCTGTACTGCTTAATGAGCAGCTCAACAAGGTTCCCATATTGTGGTCGGGATAGTGTGACCTAGCATTCCGACGCTTGAAGCTGATGTTGGCAGCTGCTCCAGTGGTCCAACCCCCTAACTGGGATCTTTCTTTCCATGTGTTTGTGGATGCCTCAGATGTAGCCATTGGTAGTGTATTGATGCAGTAGGTAGAGAAGGGGTGGTTCTGACTAGTATACTATGCCAGTCGGATATTGTCCAAGGCGGAACGGAATTATTCCACCACTGAATGGGAAGCATTGGGAATGATCTACTCTGTAACCAAGTTTTGGCACTACCTGTTGGGCAATCGGTTTATTTTTCATGTGGATCATTCGGCCCTGCTGTTCTTGGTGAACAAACCTAATCTGACCGAGGAAACTAGACAGGTGGATGCGTATTCTACAGGAGTTTGAGTTCACAATGGTCCATACACTAGGATCTAAACATGCAGTGTTCGATTATCTTTCTCAACTAGGTGAACCGCCAGATGGAGTGTCTAATGATTTCGCGGATGCTGATCTGTTCGAGTTAGAGGTGGTAGTTTCGACGGTGCCACATACATGGTATGATGAAATGTTATAGTTTGTGGGAACAGGTACACTAAGGGACGGCTTGACCCGAGATCGACGGAAATGGTTAGCAGTGCGGAGTCGGAGTTTCCAAGTCATTGTTGCTGGCTAGCTTTACCATCAGGGGTTGGGCTGAGTACTCCGACGGTGCGTGACAATTCATGAACAAGAAGCCGTGTTGTAGGAAGCACATCAGGGCATCAGTGGTGGCCATTCTGCCGACGATGTCACTGGATAGAAGATCCTCCAAGCGGGGTAATGGTGGCTGACGTTGGTCAGAGATGCATACAGATTTGCAAAGCAGTGCGATGTGTGTCAAAGGCTTGGGCAACCGATGGAACAGGACAGAATGCCGCATAATCCAGTGTTACCCTTTATGAAATGGAGCCTGGATTTTGTTGGACCATTCAAGCCACCAGCCAGATGGACAGGCAATCGGTATATTTTGGTGGCAACCGATTATTGTACCAAGTGCATGGAGGCATGGGTGCTCAGAGATAATTTTGCTCCATCGGTGGCCAAGATTCTGCATGAAATGATTATGACCCGCTTTAACTATCCAGTAGAATTGATCAGTGACCAAGGCGGGGCATTTTCTTAATGCGGTGATTAAGGAGCTCGTAACCTGATATTTGATTATTCATAAGAAATCAACTGTTTATTATCCAGAGGCCAATGGTCAAGCAGAGTCCAGTAATCAGGTGTTGCAAAAGATTTGAAAGAAGTTGGTCAATGAGAAATGTACTGACTTGGATGAGAAGTTATATTCGGCATTATGGGCTTTCAAGACGGCTTACAAGGTAGCAACCGGATTGACTCCATTCAAATTGGTGTATGGAGTGGAAGCCGTTGTCCCAATGGAATTTTTGGTCCCACGTCGTCTCAGGATTGCAATCATGGAAAAGTTGGGACCAGATGAATCTTTAGCCCATTGGGATGGAGCATTTGATACAGCTAGGGGAGGAGCAGTTTGTTAGTTCCTACGTATCTGGTGTTATGCAAGCACGGTCAAAGAAGTGCGTGGATCATAACTCTAAGTTTCGAATATTTCAGAAGAAGAATCGAGTCTTGTTATTTAATTCCCACCTTGATAACCACCCTGGTAAGCTGAAGCTCCACTGGGCAGGACCGTACTGGATTGTGGATAAATTTTATGATGGTACATTTTTATTAGGCACTATGCAAGGGGATGTGTTTGGCAAGCCAGTTAACGGGTACCGGCTTCAACCATATCATGGGCCGATGCCACCCTGGCCATTTCATGATGAAGAGACTCCAACAGTTAATTGTGGGAGTGTGGGAACCATTAATTTCTCAGGCCTTGCTGGTAACTTGCATGAGGAGCATGATGGGCGACGGCTGCATGGGACCGCGGGCTCATTATTCCCGGAATAGCATACCTAATTATGGACATCGGGCACCCAATCCCACACTTACATGCAAAAAAACGAGTTAGACGATAGAAAATGTTCGGCATAAAAAACTCAATCGCTTCCCCGAGGCTCCGGGGGGTGGCCGGAAGCCGGGAAAAGGATTGGTCCAGTCCCCCACCAGTGGAAGGGTTTCTTTGAGATGTTGGTTCTTTAATGATTTGAAGAAGTATCACCCGATGATCGCTCAAGCTTCCTTCGGGCGGAAACAAACGAGAAGCCGACGTCTAATACGGGTCTCTTAGCTTGTGCACATGTCTCCGACCGGTGGCCTCCGTCCGACAAAAGAGTGGCCGGTCGGAC
>NC_141087.1:10760276-10825276 GCF_041138505.1 Cibotium barometz
CTTAATTGGTATGGTTTTTGAATGCTATTGAAGTTAATTGATTAATGATAGTAAAGAATTACATAAATTTCCATTTATGTTTAATTCTAATGGTTTTTTCTCTCTCTCACTTAAGAAATAGTCATACTCATGACCCATTCTTAATCCAAAGGAAGCTTTTCATAAAGCTTTTCCTTAATCCAAGATTAATCTATGCTTAAGAACAAATTAATGGTTTTTTATCTATGCTTTTAGTTTATGATTATTTTTTATTTAATCCATTAAGGGTTCATGATCCTATTAGGGATCATTCTAATCATTCCCTTAAAGATAAGCCTTATCTTCTAAAATAATTGAGATTTATTAGTTATAGTAGCGGAGCTATGGCAAAATTTTATAAAAATTTACACATAAAATAATTTCATTCAAAGCATGAAAAGAGGATTTCCTACCATATTCTAGGAATTATCATCCTAGATTAATTGAAAGATATTCATTGTAATCCTAGAGAAATTGATTTTTATATTATGCATAATTGATTTTCATGCATAGAGGTATGCATAGAAGATGATTATTTTATTATAAAAGAGTTACTTTTAGCATAATTGAAATTCATGCATAGAGGTATGCATAAGAGATGAATATTTTATTATAAAAGAGTTACTTTTAGCATAATTGAATTTCATGCATAGAGGTATGCATAAGAGATGAATATTTTACTATAAAAGTGTTACTTTTAGCATAATTGAATTTCATGCATAGAGGTATGCATAAGAGATGAATATTTTATTATAAAAGAGTTACTTTTAGCATAATTGAATTTCATGCATAGAGTTATGCATAAGAGATGAATATTTTATTATAAAAGTGTTACTTTTAGCATAATTGAATTTCATACATAGAGGTATGCATAAGAGATGAATATTTTATTATAAAAGAGTTACTTTTAGCATAATTGAATTTCATGCATAGAGGTATGCATAAGAGATGAATATTTTATTATAAAAGTGTTACTTTTAGCATAATTGAATTTCATGCATAGAGGTATGCATAAAAGATAATTATTTTAGTATAAAAGTGTTACTTTTAGCATAATTGAATTTCGTGCATAGAGGTATGCATAAAAGATATGGGAAGTGATAAGATGTGATAAGATGCATATGAGATGAGTTAGGATGTGATAAGATGAGTTAAGAAGTGATAGGATGAGTTAAGAAGTGATAGGATGTGTATGGGATGAGGTAAGAAGTGTATGTGATGGGATAAGATGTATATGGGTTGTGATAGGGTGAGAATATGGATGTGAATGTGGATGGGTATGTATGGATGTATGCATGTAGATGTGGATGCATGAATGTGGATGTATGGATGTGAATGAGGATGTGGATGTGGATGCATGGATATAAATGTGGATGTGTATGTATGGATGTATGCATGTAGATGTGAGTGTGAATGTGGATGTATGGATGTAAATGAGGATGTGGATGTAGATGCATGGATGGGATGTGGATGTATGCATGTAGATGTGAATGTACGCATATAGATGTGGATGTATGGATGTGAATGTGCATGTAGATGTGGATGTATGGATGAGGATGCATGAATGTGCATGTAGATGTGGATGTGAAAATAGATGCATGGATGTAGATGTGGATGTATGGATGTGAATGTGGATGTGGATGTGGATATATGTATGGATGTGAATATATGATATGTGATGTGAAGGAATCTGAAGTGATGAGATGGAAAATGATGTGATGGGATGAGTACACATATAAATGGAATGTGGAATAAGTAATGTGGATTGATGAGGGATAATGTGAAAAAATGAGAGTTAATATAGAAACTGTATTTGTAAACTGTTTGTAAATGCTATTTGTAAATGAATGTTTTATGTCAAGAATGCTGGGAAAGCATTTTGACCGTCTTGTGATTAAGGTCGTGGAGACCTAACTGATAAAGTTGCAACTACTGACGGAGAGTCAATGGAGGACGTCTCGCGTAGCAAGGTCAACTGAGGTCTTGACCAGCCTCGGTTCGATTAAAATGGTGAGCTTCCGGTAGTACGGTGGAAAAGGGACCAAGGAAGCGGCCTATGAGTGAAGCGCTAGGTCACCTGCGAAGGATCCTAGAGGGTGCTAACCATACGGTGCTCGGGCTCTGGGTCGCCTAGGATACCCACGCGTGCGTCGAGGAAGATATTGGAACAAGGAGTAAGAGTTGTTTTGTGAAACCGGGCATGGATCTGGTTGATTGACCTTACTGATCTTCAATGGATAAGTCCATGGCTCTTTATATGGATCTGTTGGTTGATCTTGCTGATCTTACTGGTCTTCAATGGATGAGTCCATGGCTCTTTATATGGATCTGTTGGTTGATCTTGCTGATCTTCAATGAGAGTCCATCTTGATTTTTATAAGTGATTATATTACCGAGTATTATGGGCTAGGAACTATTGAAAAGGCCCCTGAGTGGACAGGTGGTGAGCGTTCTGGTTGCCAATGATGCCATAGATACTCTGATGATGGGAAATTAAGAATCAACCGGATAATTTGGAAGATTGTGACCAGTGATACTATGGTTCATTAAAGGATTGTTTTAAAACTAGTTGAATCTGTAAAAAGGTAGTTTCATATTGGGTGTGTAAGTGGTGTGACTAGTTTTATTTTTGCATGAACTTTCGGCTAGGGGGCCTTGGAACTCTTTTCCTTGGTACCCGGGACAAAACCTAACCAAATTCTTAATTGGATCCCATCACTACAGTGGTTGGGCGGTTGGCTAACCCATGGGACTGGATGGGGTTAGGTTGGACTGATAGATCCGTAAATAAATCGAGACTCAATTTTTGTTATTACGATAGATAAAGTAAATCCCGGATAGTAATTGTTCTATGTATAAGAATCAACGGCTATGCCTCTTTGATGGGGAAAAAAGCGTTGATCCCAATGATCCAAGTGCAAGTTCTTCCTTGATCTGACCGAGTATCTTTATAGGTACAATCGGATCAGCTTGATCAGTAATGGTCTTGACTACGTTAGAGTAAAAAGTTATCTTGGTGGAATCGCCCGTGCTGTCCGGGTAAGAGAAGTTTTTCTGAGTCCGGTTTCTGGAAAAATCGACGGATTAGTCTCTTGTCTGGATATCCGTGGACGAGGCCCCGAATGTGGGACCACTGTCCCGCGCAAGAAGTGCTACTTCCGCTGGTAGTACCCGAATCCGTTGCTCGATGGGAACAGGGATCTCACAGTTGGTATCAGAGCAAATTTGGTTAATAAAGATCAACTGAGAAGACAAATATGTCAAAAATTTATCAAGAAACACAAAAAGGTTATAATTGTGTGATATAATTCATACAATTTGATATTCAAACTGAAATTCGTAATTTGGTAGTTGGGTCTTCAGATGGAAGTACCGCAATTATATAGAATCCCTGACTTGCTTGAGGCCTAGACATGATGGTATTTACCTTATAATTCCAAGGGCCGTGACTATGGTATATACCGAGAGTATAACTGCAGCTCTTTACTGACAGTATATATGAGTAAATCTGAGACTTGAAATTATAAGCGTTGATGCTATCCAGATGATGATTTCGAATGTGATTCATATGATTTTTAATTCTGTTTGGGAATTGATGAATTGATTTGGATTCTGATTGAAAAATGATGATTTCTCAGATTTAGTTGAAATATAATAACCTGAACGAAACCACAATGAGGGTGAATGGGACGAGTCCTTATGATAATATTCATAACTAGAATGATGATAATGAATTCAGAAAATCACTATGAGATTAGTGGATTGTGCTGTCAGATTGCTACTGTTAACACTTGATCGGTAGATCAAGTTAAGGGATGACAAATTGAGAACTTACTTGACTGAAATTTCCGTGGAGGAGTGTTCAGAAAGAAATTTTCGGTCTAATGGACCATTATCATGTTAAAAATATGAATGTTATGATTTGAATGAATTGTTATTTAATGATGAGTTCTATTTAAGGGATAATTATCCCCGTATTCTGTTGGGTTGACCAGAATATAAGGAACCCCAGAATAAATTGGATCTTAAGAAAAAGAGTTGTCCTCTACTTGGCGAGATGAGGACATCTCGCACTTTTCAAGTGGGGTAGAATGTAAGATTCTTCCCCCAGCCTTCGAGGTATACAGGAGTAAGAACCTCCCTTTCTGATCTTATAATTATTCTCTCTCTAAAATAAAAGAAAGATTCTGTTTAAAAAAGAAAGAACCTTTCCCCAGAATACTTCTCACGAGTCCCACCTGTTTTAAGGATTCAGAACAATGAGTTCAGAAGTGAGAATCGGTGTTTTGGATACCAAGGTTTTGGTTTTCATTCGAGTACGGCCCAAAAGAAGTTCTTTATCTCTTGGGGAGTATAAGAAGTTATCCCCCAGATATTGTGAGCCTTATATCTGAATTCAATGAAAGTAGGTGACTTAGCCTACAAGCTTCTTTTACCTCCTCATCTCAAAGTTCTTAATGTATTTCATAGAAATATGTGCCAAACCCAAATCATGGAAAGACGGTAAAACTTCACCGTTGGCTTCTAAGTTACGCTAGCTCCTTCCTTTATATAAGTCGTAACTTTTACTTGTCGCTCACAGTAATCTTACTCCCATCGATCTCCTTCTTTCTTAATCTCCTTCATGGCTTGGCAAAAGGAATTAGTTTTATCCATGATGATTTCTCACCTTCAAGACGCAAGCCAGTCTGTGAAGAAGGATTTTATAGAACAGTATGAGCGCTCACTTTTTCCTCACTTGGGAACTTCTGTAGCTCAGACCAAATGGCGGACCTATCAAGACATAACTAGGGTAACACCCTGGGATCAGCAGCACTTTCGTAACAATGTCCGCTTGGCCATGGTTATTGAAGCCTTAGGTTTGGGTCCCCGATACTACTGCGTCATGAGATCAAGACATCTTGGGTTTTCTGAGCGGGTCTTCTTACTGGCATGTTTTCTTCCTCATCAGAAGATATGCCTTTACCCCGTTTTTGGCTTGCCTCTCAGAGGTCCTTTTGTTGGATCACCTCATACCACTGAGATAGGTGCGGCAATAACCAACAGAATTATTCCCATAGATGAGTAACCTTATTTATACATGCGCAGCTTGTGAGTGCTGCTTTTGTGATCATATGATGGACGGGCTTATGGAAGTGTAAAGAGTTCTTCTATCTTTACTGTATATGTTCCAAGAATGAATAAAGTTTAAATCTTGTTCTTGTCTTGAATCTTACTCTCTTTGAGACTTTTCTTGGTATCTTTATTCGTGCATCTTGCGAAATTATCCCAAGTTGCGAGATGAGGACATCTCGCGTTTTTTAAGTGGGAAAGAATGTAAGATTCCTCCCCCAACCCCCTTTTGATGTCTAGTATCTTCCCCTGTAATCAATCCCTCTTCAGAAATATAAAGACCTTGTTTCTAACTGTTTTAATCTAGAGAGAGAAAATATTCTAGAGAGAGAATATTCAGATTTTGAATATTTTTGGATAGAAAAATATGTCATATAATTAAGATGAATTCCCCTGAAACAGAAATTCAAAAAGAATTTTCCAATGTGCAATTGGAATTAATTGGAAATAGGTATAAAGAACCTTAGTCTAAGGGTCTAGATTTTCAGAAATTTTTGGATTATGGTCCAATTAAGGTTCCTATGGGCCAATAGTATCAATCCATGTGTAGGGAGGAGATAAATCCTATGGGCCAATAGCATCAATCCATGTGTAGGGAGGAGATAAATCCTATTTGTAAAAGAAGATACCCACCAAAAATGAGTAAATGCTCACATAAGATGAAGAGTTGAAAATGTACAAGGTTTATTAGTAAAAAACTATGAGTAATATCAAAAAAAAGAGATAAATTGAGTATCCAAAAATGAGTAAATGCTCACATAAGATGAAGAGTTGAAAATGTACAAGGTTTATTAGTAAAAAACTATGAGTAATATCAAAAAAATGAGATAAATTGAGTATCCAAAAATGAGTAAATGCTCACATAAGATGAAGAGTTGAAAATGTACAAGGTTTATTAGTAAAAAACTATGAGCAATATTAAAAATATGAGATATTTTGGGTATAATCATTCCATTTTGACACATATGTAAGGAAGGGGAGTTCTTTAAAGAAGGTGCATATTTCACATGCTTGAATGAGTTTTAAACTCAAAAATAATGTGATATTTTTATCTCTCCTCTCTCTTGAACCAAACCAAATCAAAATGGAACCAAACCGAATCAAAAAGTAACCAAACTAGGTCCAAATCTAGTCCAAATTCAACCAAACTGACTTGGAAAATTCTAGAATCAGTTTATTTGGTTAGGAGCTCAATTTTTCCTATAAATAGAAGCCTCCCCTTGTTGAAAAAAATATAGTGTCTTATGCAAATTTACTCTTCTCCACCTAAGCCAAGAACTGTGAATTCTTTAATAATTCACTAGTTTTTGACACTTCTCTCTTTCTTCAATTCCCATTGGTGGCTCCATCAACATACTAAACCAATTGATTGGTTGGGAGCCTCTACCGTGAATAAAGAATCAAGTAAATTGTAAGGTAAGTATGGTGAATTTTGATCTTTTCTATAATTTCGCAATGTTTCTCTCTTCTCAACTCCTCTCAAGCTTGAGAAGCTTAATTGGTATGGTTTTTGAATGCTATTGAAGTTAATTGATTAATGATAGTAAAGAATTACATAAATTTCCATTTATGTTTAATTCTAATGGTTTTTTCTCTCTCTCACTTAAGAAATAGTCATACTCATGACCCATTCTTAATCCAAAGGAAGCTTTTCATAAAGCTTTTCCTTAATCCAAGATTAATCTATGCTTAAGAATAAATTAATAGCTTTTTTATCTATGCTTTTAGTTTATGATTATTTTTTATTTAATCCATTAAGGGTTCATGATCCTATTAGGGATCATTCTAATCATTCCCTTAAAGATAAGCCTTATCTTCTAAAATAATTGAGATTTATTAGTTATAGTAGCGGAGCTATGGCAAAATTTTATAAAAATTTACACATAAAATAATTTCATTCAAAGCATGAAAAGAGGATTTCCTACCATATTCTAGGAATTATTATCCTAGATTAATTGAAAGATATTCATTGTAATCCTAGAGAAATTGATTTTTATATTATGCATAATTGATTTTCATGCATAGAGGTATGCATAGAAGATGATTATTTTATTATAAAAGAGTTACTTTTAGCATAATTGAAATTCATGCATAGAGGTATGCATAAGAGATGAATATTTTATTATAAAAGAGTTACTTTTAGCATAATTGAATTTCATGCATAGAGGTATGCATAAGAGATGAATATTTTACTATAAAAGTGTTACTTTTAGCATAATTGAATTTCATGCATAGAGGTATGCATAAGAGATGAATATTTTATTATAAAAGAGTTACTTTTAGCATAATTGAATTTCATGCATAGAGTTATGCATAAGAGATGAATATTTTATTATAAAAGTGTTACTTTTAGCATAATTGAATTTCATGCATAGAGGTATGCATAAGAGATGAATATTTTATTATAAAAGAGTTACTTTTAGCATAATTGAATTTCATGCATAGAGGTATGCATAAGAGATGAATATTTTATTATAAAAGTGTTACTTTTAGCATAATTGAATTTCATGCATAGAGGTATGCATAAAAGATAATTATTTTAGTATAAAAGTGTTACTTTTAGCATAATTGAATTTCGTGCATAGAGGTATGCATAAAAGATATGGGAAGTGATAAGATGTGATAAGATGCATATGAGATGAGTTAGGATGTGATAAGATGAGTTAAGAAGTGATAGGATGAGTTAAGAAGTGATAGGATGTGTATGGGATGAGGTAAGAAGTGTATGTGATGGGATAAGATGTATATGGGTTGTTTATAGAACAGTATGAGCGCTCACTTTTTCCTCACTTGGGAACTTCTGTAGCTCAGACCAAATGGCGGACCTATCAAAACATAACTAGGGTAACACCCTGGGATCAGCAGCACTTTCGTAACAATGTCCGCTTGGCCATGGTTATTGAAGCCTTAGGTTTGGGTCCCCGATACTACTGCGTCATGAGATCAAGACATCTTGGGTTTTCTGAGCGGGTCTTCTTACTGGCATGTTTTCTTCCTCATCAGAAGATATGCCTTTACCTCGTTTTTGGCTTGCCTCTCAGAGGTCCTTTTGTTGGATCACCTCATACCACTGAGATAGGTGCGGCAATAACCAACAGAATTATTCCCATAGATGAGTAACCTTATTTATACATGCGCAGCTTGTGAGTGCTGCTTTTGTGATCATATGATGGACAGGCTTATGGAAGTGTAAAGAGTTCTTCTATCTTTACTGTATATGTTCCAAGAATGAATAAAGTTTAAATCTTGTTCTTGTCTTGAATCTTACTCTCTTTGAGACTTTTCTTGGTATCTTTATTCGTGCATCTTGCGAAATTATCCCAAGTTGCGAGATGAGGACATCTCGCGTTTTTTAAGTGGGGTAGAATGTAAGATTCCTCCCCCAATCCCCTTTTGATGTCTAGTATCTTCCCCTGTAATCAATCCCTCTTCAGAAATATAAAGACCTTGTTTCTAACTGTTTTAATCTAGAGAGAGAAAATATTCTAGAGAGAGAATATTCAAATTTTGAATATTTTTGGATAGAAAAAAATCTCACATAATTAAGATGAATTTCCCTGAAACAGAAATTCAAAAAGAATTTTCCAATGTGCAATTAGAATTAATTGAAAATAGGTATAAAGAACCTTAGTCTAAGGGTCTAGATTTTCAGAAATTTTTGGATTATGGTCCAATTAAGGTTCCTATGGGCCAATAGCATCAATCCATGTGTAGGGAGGAGATAAATCCTATGGGCCAATAGCATCAATCCATGTGTAGGGAGGAGATAAATCCTATTTGTAAAAGAAGATACCCAAAAATGAGTAAATGCTCACATAAGATGAAGAGTTGAAAATGTACAAGGTTTATTAGTAAAAAACTATGAGTAATATCAAAAAAATGAGATAAATTGAGTATCCAAAAATGAGTAAATGCTCACATAAGATGAAGAGTTGAAAATGTACAAGGTTTATTAGTAAAAAACTATGAGCAATATTAAAAATATGAGATATTTTGGGTATAATCATTCCATTTTGACACATATGTAAGGAAGGGGAGTTCTTTAAAGGAGGTGCATATTTCACATGCTTGAATGAGTTTTAAACTCAAAAAATAATGTGATATTTTTATCTCTCCTCTCTCTTGAACCAAACCAAATCAAAATGGAACCAAAACGAATCAAAAAGTAACCAAACTAGGTCCAAATCTAGTCCAAATTCAACCAAACTGACTTGGAAAATTCTAGAATCAGTTTATTTGGTTAGGAGCTCAATTTTTCCTATAAATAGAAGCCTCCCCTTGTTGAAAAAAATATAGTGTCTTATGCAAATTTACTCTTCTCCACCTAAGCCAAGAACTGTGAATTCTTTAATAATTCACTAGTTTTTGACACTTCTCTCTTTCTTCAATTCCCATTGGTGGCTCCATCAACATACTAAACCAATTGATTGGTTGGGGGCCTCTACCGTGAATAAAGAATCAAGTAAATTATAAGGTAAGTATGGTGAATTTTGATCTTTTCTATAATTTCTCAATGTTTCTCTCTTCTCAACCCCTCTCAAGCTTGAGAAGCTTAATTGGTATGGTTTTTGAATGCTATTGAAGTTAATTGATTAATGATAGTAAAGAATTACATAAATTTCTATTTATGTTTAATTCTAATGGTTTTTTCTCTCTCTCACTTAAGAAATAGTCATACTCATGACCCATTCTTAATCCAAAGGAAGCTTTTCATAAAGCTTTTCCTTAATCCAAGATTAATCTATGCTTAAGAACAAATTAATGGTTTTTTTATCTATGCTTTTAGTTTATGATTATTTTTTATTTAATCCATTAAGGGTTCATGATCCTATTAGGGATCATTCTAATCATTCCCTTAAAGATAAGCCTTATCTTCTAAAATAATTGAGATTTATTAGTTATAGTAGCGGAGCTATGGCAAAATTTTATAAAAATTTACACATAAAATAATTTCATTCAAAGCATGAAAAGAGGATTTCCTACCATATTCTAGGAATTATCATCCTAGATTAATTGAAAGATATTCATTGTAATCCTAGGGAAATTGATTTTTATATTATGCATAATTGATTTTCATGCATAGAGGTATGCATAGAAGATGATTATTTTATTATAAAAGAGTTACTTTTAGCATAATTGAAATTCATGCATAGAGGTATGCATAAGAGATGAATATTTTATTATAAAAGAGTTACTTTTAGCATAATTGAATTTCATGCATAGAGGTATGCATAAGAGATGAATATTTTACTATAAAAGTGTTACTTTTAGCATAATTGAATTTCATGCATAGAGGTATGCATAAGAGATGAATATTTTATTATAAAAGAGTTACTTTTAGCATAATTGAATTTCATGCATAGAGTTATGCATAAGAGATGAATATTTTATTATAAAAGTGTTACTTTTAGCATAATTGAATTTCATGCATAGAGGTATGCATAAGAGATGAATATTTTATTATAAAAGAGTTACTTTTAGCATAATTGAATTTCATGCATAGAGGTATGCATAAGAGATGAATATTTTATTATAAAAGTGTTACTTTTAGCATAATTGAATTTCATGCATAGAGGTATGCATAAAAGATAATTATTTTAGTATAAAAGTGTTACTTTTAGCATAATTGAATTTCGTGCATAGAGGTATGCATAAAAGATATGGGAAGTGATAAGATGTGATAAGATGCATATGAGATGAGTTAGGATGTGATAAGATGAGTTAAGAAGTGATAGGATGAGTTAAGAAGTGATAGGATGTGTATGGGATGAGGTAAGAAGTGTATGTGATGGGATAAGATGTATATGGGTTGTTTATAGAACAGTATGAGCGCTCACTTTTTCCTCACTTGGGAACTTCTGTAGCTCAGACCAAATGGCGGACCTATCAAAACATAACTAGGGTAACACCCTGGGATCAGCAGCACTTTCGTAACAATGTCCGCTTGGCCATGGTTATTGAAGCCTTAGGTTTGGGTCCCCGATACTACTGCGTCATGAGATCAAGACATCTTGGGTTTTCTGAGCGGGTCTTCTTACTGGCATGTTTTCTTCCTCATCAGAAGATATGCCTTTACCTCGTTTTTGGCTTGCCTCTCAGAGGTCCTTTTGTTGGATCACCTCATACCACTGAGATAGGTGCGGCAATAACCAACAGAATTATTCCCATAGATGAGTAACCTTATTTATACATGCGCAGCTTGTGAGTGCTGCTTTTGTGATCATATGATGGACAGGCTTATGGAAGTGTAAAGAGTTCTTCTATCTTTACTGTATATGTTCCAAGAATGAATAAAGTTTAAATCTTGTTCTTGTCTTGAATCTTACTCTCTTTGAGACTTTTCTTGGTATCTTTATTCGTGCATCTTGCGAAATTATCCCAAGTTGCGAGATGAGGACATCTCGCGTTTTTTAAGTGGGGTAGAATGTAAGATTCCTCCCCCAATCCCCTTTTGATGTCTAGTATCTTCCCCTGTAATCAATCCCTCTTCAGAAATATAAAGACCTTGTTTCTAACTGTTTTAATCTAGAGAGAGAAAATATTCTAGAGAGAGAATATTCAAATTTTGAATATTTTTGGATAGAAAAAAATCTCACATAATTAAGATGAATTTCCCTGAAACAGAAATTCAAAAAGAATTTTCCAATGTGCAATTAGAATTAATTGAAAATAGGTATAAAGAACCTTAGTCTAAGGGTCTAGATTTTCAGAAATTTTTGGATTATGGTCCAATTAAGGTTCCTATGGGCCAATAGCATCAATCCATGTGTAGGGAGGAGATAAATCCTATGGGCCAATAGCATCAATCCATGTGTAGGGAGGAGATAAATCCTATTTGTAAAAGAAGATACCCAAAAATGAGTAAATGCTCACATAAGATGAAGAGTTGAAAATGTACAAGGTTTATTAGTAAAAAACTATGAGTAATATCAAAAAAATGAGATAAATTGAGTATCCAAAAATGAGTAAATGCTCACATAAGATGAAGAGTTGAAAATGTACAAGGTTTATTAGTAAAAAACTATGAGCAATATTAAAAATATGAGATATTTTGGGTATAATCATTCCATTTTGACACATATGTAAGGAAGGGGAGTTCTTTAAAGGAGGTGCATATTTCACATGCTTGAATGAGTTTTAAACTCAAAAAATAATGTGATATTTTTATCTCTCCTCTCTCTTGAACCAAACCAAATCAAAATGGAACCAAAACGAATCAAAAAGTAACCAAACTAGGTCCAAATCTAGTCCAAATTCAACCAAACTGACTTGGAAAATTCTAGAATCAGTTTATTTGGTTAGGAGCTCAATTTTTCCTATAAATAGAAGCCTCCCCTTGTTGAAAAAAATATAGTGTCTTATGCAAATTTACTCTTCTCCACCTAAGCCAAGAACTGTGAATTCTTTAATAATTCACTAGTTTTTGACACTTCTCTCTTTCTTCAATTCCCATTGGTGGCTCCATCAACATACTAAACCAATTGATTGGTTGGGGGCCTCTACCGTGAATAAAGAATCAAGTAAATTATAAGGTAAGTATGGTGAATTTTGATCTTTTCTATAATTTCTCAATGTTTCTCTCTTCTCAACCCCTCTCAAGCTTGAGAAGCTTAATTGGTATGGTTTTTGAATGCTATTGAAGTTAATTGATTAATGATAGTAAAGAATTACATAAATTTCTATTTATGTTTAATTCTAATGGTTTTTTCTCTCTCTCACTTAAGAAATAGTCATACTCATGACCCATTCTTAATCCAAAGGAAGCTTTTCATAAAGCTTTTCCTTAATCCAAGATTAATCTATGCTTAAGAACAAATTAATGGTTTTTTTATCTATGCTTTTAGTTTATGATTATTTTTTATTTAATCCATTAAGGGTTCATGATCCTATTAGGGATCATTCTAATCATTCCCTTAAAGATAAGCCTTATCTTCTAAAATAATTGAGATTTATTAGTTATAGTAGCGGAGCTATGGCAAAATTTTATAAAAATTTACACATAAAATAATTTCATTCAAAGCATGAAAAGAGGATTTCCTACCATATTCTAGGAATTATCATCCTAGATTAATTGAAAGATATTCATTGTAATCCTAGGGAAATTGATTTTTATATTATGCATAATTGATTTTCATGCATAGAGGTATGCATAGAAGATGATTATTTTATTATAAAAGAGTTACTTTTAGCATAATTGAAATTCATGCATAGAGGTATGCATAAGAGATGAATATTTTATTATAAAAGAGTTACTTTTAGCATAATTGAATTTCATGCATAGAGGTATGCATAAGAGATGAATATTTTACTATAAAAGTGTTACTTTTAGCATAATTGAATTTCATGCATAGAGGTATGCATAAGAGATGAATATTTTATTATAAAAGAGTTACTTTTAGCATAATTGAATTTCATGCATAGAGTTATGCACAAGAGATGAATATTTTATTATAAAAGTGTTACTTTTAGCATAATTGAATTTCATGCATAGAGGTATGCATAAGAGATGAATATTTAATTATAAAAGAGTTACTTTTAGCATAATTGAATTTCATGCATAGAGGTATGCATAAAAGATAATTATTTTAGTATAAAAGTGTTACTTTTAGCATAATTGAATTTCGTGCATAGAGGTATGCATAAAAGATATGGGAAGTGATAAGATGTGATAAGATGCATATGAGATGAGTTAGGATGTAATAAGATGAGTTAAGAAGTGATAGGATGAGTTAAGAAGTGATAGGATGTGTATGGGATGAGATAAGAAGTGTATGTGATGGGATAAGATGTATATGGGTTGTGATAGGGTGAGAATATGGATGTGAATGTGGATGGGTATGTATGGATGTATGCATGTAGATGTGGATGCATGAATGTGGATGTATGGATGTGAATGAGGATGTGGATGTGGATGCATGGATGTAAATGTGGATGTGTATGTATGGATGTATGCATGTAGATGTGAGTGTGAATGTGGATGTATGGATGTAAATGAGGATGTGGATGTAGATGCATGGATGGGATGTGGATGTATGCATGTAGATGTGAATGTACGCATATAGATGTGGATGTATGGATGTGAATGTGCATGTAGATGTGGATGTATGGATGAGGATGCATGAATGTGCATGTAGATGTGGATGTGAAAATAGATGCATGGATGTAGATGTGGATGTATGGATGTGAATGTGGATGTGGATGTGGATGTGGATATATATATGGATGTGAATATATGATATGTGATGTGAAGGAATCTGAAGTGATGAGATGGAAAATGATGTGATGGGATGAGTACACATATAAATGGAATGTGGAATAAGTAATGTGGATTGATGAGGGATAATGTGGAAAAATGAGAGTTAATATAGAAACTGTATTTGTAAACTGTTTGTAAATGCTGTTTGTAAATGAATGTTTTATGTCAAGAATGCTGGGAAAGCATTTTGACCGTCTTGTGATTAAGGTCGTGGAGACCTAACTGATAAAGTTGCAACTGCTGATGGAGAGTCAATGGAGGACGTCTCGCGTAGCAAGGTCGACCGAGGTCTTGACCAGTCTCGGTTCGATTAAAATGGTGAGCTTCCGGTACGGTGGATGAGGGACCAAGGAAGCGGCCTATGAGTGAAGCTCTAGGTCGCCTGCGAAGGATCCTAGAGGGTGCTAACCATACGGTGCTCGGGCTCTGGGTCGCCTAGGATACCCACGCGTGCATCGAGGAAGATATTGGAACAAGGAGTAAGAGTTGTTTTGTGAAACCGGGCATGGATCTGGTTGATTGACCTTACTAGTCTTCAATGGATGAGTCCATGGCTCTTTATATGGATCTGTTGGTTGATCTTGCTGATCTTACTAGTCTTCAATGGATGAGTCCATGGCTCTTTATATGGATCTGTTGGTTGATCTTGCTGATCTTCAACGAGAGTCCATCTTGATTTTTATAAGTGATTATATTACCGAGTATTATGGGCTAGGAACTATTGAAAAGGCCCCTGAGTGGACAGGTGGTGAGCGTTCTGGTTGCCAATGATGCCATAGATACTCTGATGATGGGAAATTAAGAATCAACCGGATAATTTGGAAGATTGTGACCAGTGATACTATGGTTCATTAAAGGATTGTTTTAAAACTAGTTGAATCTGTGAAAAGGTAGTTTCATATTGGGTGTGTAAGTGGTGTGACTAGTTTTATTTTTGCATGAACTTTCGGCTAGGGGGCCTTGGAACTCTTTTCCTTGGTACCCGGGACAAAACCTAACCAAATTCTTAATTGGATCCCATCACTACAGTGGTTGGGCGGTTGGCTAACCCATGGGACTGGATGGGGTTAGGCTGGACTGATGGATCCGTAAATCGAGACTCAATTTCTGTTATTACGATAGATAAAGTAAATCCCGGATAGTAATTGTTCTATGGATAAGAATCAACGACTGTGCCTCTTTGATGGGGAAAAAAGCGTTGATCCCAATGATCCAAGTGCAAGTTCTTCCTTGATCTGACCGAGTATCTTTATAGGTACAATCGGATTAGCTTGATCAGTAATGGTCTTGACTACGTTAGAGTAAAAAGTTATCTTGGTGGAATCGCCCATGCTATCTGGGTAAGAGAAGTTTTTCTGAGTCCGGTTTCTGGAAAAATCGACGGATTAGTCTCTTGTCTGGATATCCGTGGACGAGGCCCCGAATGTGGGACCCCTGTCCCGCGCAAGAAGTGCTACTTCCGCTGCTAGTACCCAAATCCGTTGCTCGATGGGAACAGGGATCTCACAGTTGGTATCAGAGCAAATTTGGTTAATAAAGATCAACTGAGAAGACAAATATGTCAAAAATTTATCAAGAAACACAAAAAGGTTATAATCGTGTGATATAATTCATACAATTTGATATTCAAACTGAAATTCGTAATTTGGTAGTTGGGTCTTCAGATGGAAGTACCGCAATTATATAGAATCCCTGACTTGCTTGAGGCCTAGACATGATGGTATTTACCTTATAATTCCAAGGGCCGTGACTACCGTATATACCGAGAGTATAACTGCAGCTCTTTACTGACAGTATATATGAGTAAATCTAAGACTTGAAATTATAAGCGTTAATGCTATCCAGATGATGATTTTGAATGTGATTGATATGATTTTTAATTCTGTTTGAGAATTAATGAACTGATTTTGATTCTGATTGAAAAATGATGATTTCTGAAATTTAGCTGAAATATAATAACCTGAACGAAACCACAGTGAGGGTGAATGGGACGAGTCCTTGTGATGATATTCATAACTGGAATGATGATAATGAATTCAGAAAATCACTATGAGATTAGTGGATTGTGTTGTCAGATTGCTACTGTTAACACTTGACCGGTAGATCAAGTTAAGGGATGACAAATTGAGAACTTACTTGACTGAAATTTCCGTGGAGGAATGTTCAGAAAGAAATTTTCGGTCTAATGGACCATATCATGTTAAAAATATGAATGTTATGATTTGAATGAATTGTTATTTAATGATGAGTTCTATTTAAGGGATAATTATCCCCGTATTCTGTTGGGTTGACCAGAATATAAGGAACCCCAGAATAAATTGGATCTTAAGAAAAAGAGTTGTCCTCTACTTGGCGAGATGAGGACATCTTGCACTTTTCAAGTGGGGTAGAATGTAAGATTCTTCCCCCAGCCTTCGCGGTATACAAGAGTAAGAACCTCCCTTTCTGATCTTATAATTATTCTCTCTCTAAAATAAAAGAAAGATTCTGTTTAAAAAAGAAAGAACCTTTTCCCAGAATACTTCTCAAGAGTCCCACCTGTTTTAAGGATTCAGAACAATGAGTTCAGAAGTGAGAATCGGTGTTTTGGATACCAAGGTTTTGGTTTTCATTCGAGTACGGCCCAAAAGAAGTTCTTTATCTCTTGGGGAGTATAAGACGTTATCCCCCAGATATTGTGAGTCTTATATCTGAATTCAATGAAAGTAGGTGACTTAGCCTACAAGCTTCTTTTACCTCCTCATCTCAAAGTTCTTAATGTATTTCATAGAAATATGTGCCAAACCCAAACCATGGAAAGACGGTAAAACTTCAGTGGCAAGTTACCGTTGGCTTCTAAGTTACGCTAGCTCCTTCCTTTATATAAGTCGTAACTTTTACTTGTCGCTAACAGTAATCTTACTCCCATCAATCTCCTTCTTTCTTAATCTCCTTCATGGCTTGGCAACAGGAATTAGTTTTATCCATGATGATTTCTCACCTTCAAGACGCAAGCCAGTCTGTGAAGAAGGATTTTATAGAACAGTATGAGCGCTCACTTTTTCCTCACTTGGGAACTTCTGCAGCTCAGACCAAATGGCGGACCTATCGAGACATAACTAGGGTAACACCCTGGGATCAGCAGCACTTTCGTAACAATTTTCGCTTGGCCATGGTTATTGAAGCCTTAGGTTTGGGTCCCCGATACTACTGCGTCATGAGATCAAGACATCTTGGGTTTTCTGAGCGGGTCTTCTTACTGGCATGTTTTCTTCCTCATCAGAAGATATGCCTTTACCCCATTTTTGGCTTGCCTCTCAGAGGTCCTTTTGTTAGATCACGTCATACCACTGAGATAGGTGCGACAATAACCAACAGAATTATTCCCATAGATGAGTTACCTTATTTATACATGCGCAGCTTGTGAGTGCTGCTTTTGTGATCATATGATGGACGGGCTTATGGAAGTGTAAAGAGTTCTTCTATCTTTACTGTATATGTTCCAAGAATGAATAAAGTTTAAATCTTGTTCTTGTCTTGAATCTTACTCTCTTTGAGACTTTTCTTGGTATCTTTATTCGTGCATCTTGCGAAATTATCCCAAGTTGCGAGATGAGGACATCTCGCGTTTTTTAAGTGGGATAGAATGTAAGATTCCTCCCCCAACCCCCTTTTGATGTCTAGTATCTTCCCCTGTAATCAAACCCTCTTCAGAAATATAAAGACCTTGTTTCTAACTGTTTTAATCTAGAGAGAGAAAATATTCTAGAGAGAGAATATTCAGATTTTGAATATTTTTGGATAGAAAAATATCTCATATAATTAAGATGAATTCCCCTGAAACAGAAATTCAAAAAGAATTTTCCAATGTGCAATTGGAATTAATTGGAAATAGGTATAAAGAACCTTAGTCTAAGGGTCTAGATTTTCAGAAATTTTTGGATTATGGTCCAATTAAGGTTCCTATGGGCCAATAGCATCAATCCATGTGTAGGGAGGAGATAAATCCTATGGGCCAATAGCATCAATCCATGTGTAGGGAGGAGATAAATCCTATTTGTAAAAGAAGATACCCAAAAATGAGTAAATGCTCACATAAGATGAAGAGTTAAAAATGTACAAGGTTTATTAGTAAAAAACTATGAGTAATATCAAAAAAATGAGATAAATTGAGTATCCAAAAATGAGTAAATGCTCACGTAAGATGAAGAGTTGAAAATGTACAAGGTTTATTAGTAAAAAACTATGAGTAATATCAAAAAAATGAGATAAATTGAGTATCCAAAAATGAGTAAATGCTCACATAAGATGAAGAGTTGAAAATGTACAAGGTTTATTAGTAAAAAAACTATGAGCAATATTAAAAATATGAGATATTTTGGGTATAATCATTCCATTTTGACACATATGTAAGGAAGGGGAGTTCTTTAAAGGAGGTGCATATTTCACATGCATGAATGAGTTTTAAACTCAAAAATAATGTGATATTTTTATCTTTCCTCTCTCTTGAACCAAACCAAATCAAAATGGAACCAAACCGAATCAAAAAGTAACCAAACTAGGTCCAAATCTAGTCCAAATTCAACCAAACTGACTTGGAAAATTCTAGAATCAGTTTATTTGGTTAGGAGCTCAATTTTTCCTATAAATAGAAGCCTCCCCTTGTTGAAAAAAATATAGTGTCTTATGCAAATTTACTCTTCTCCACCTAAGCCAAGAACTGTGAATTCTTTAATAATTCACTAGTTTTTGACACTTCTCTCTTTCTTCAATTCCCATTGGTGGCTCCATCAACATACTAAACCAATTGATTGGTTGGGGGCCTCTACCGTGAATAAAGAATCAAGTAAATTGTAAGGTAAGTATGGTGAATTTTGATCTTTTCTATAATTTCGCAATGTTTCTCTCTTCTCAACCCCTCTCAAGCTTGAGAAGCTTAATTGGTATGGTTTTTGAATGCTATTGAAGTTAATTGATTAATGATAGTAAAGAATTACATAAATTTCTATTTATGTTTAATTCTAATGGTTTTTTCTCTCTCTCACTTAAGAAATAGTCATACTCATGACCCATTCTTAATCCAAAGAAAGCTTTTCATATAGCTTTTTCTTAATCCAAGATTAATCTATGCTTAAGAACAAATTAATGGTTTTTTTATCTATGCTTTTAGTTTATGATTATTTTTTATTTAATCCATTAAGGGTTAATGATCCTATTAGGGATCATTCTAATCATTCCCTTAAAGATAAGCCTTATCTTCTAAAATAATTGAGATTTATTAGTTATAGTAGCGGAGCTATGGCAAAATTTTATAAAAATTTACACATAAAATAATTTCATTCAAAGCATGAAAAGAGGATTTCCTACTATATTCTAGGAATTATCATCCTAGATTAATTGAAAGATATTCATTGTAATCCTAGAGAAATTGATTTTTATATTATGCATAATTGGTTTTCATGCATAGAGGTATGCATAGAAGATGATTATTTTATTATAAAAGAGTTACTTTTAGCATAATTGAAATTCATGCATAGAGGTATGCATAAGAGATGAATATTTTATTATAAAAGAGTTACTTTTAGCATAATTGAATTTCATGCATAGAGGTATGCATAAGAGATGAATATTTTATTATAAAAGTGTTACTTTTAGCATAATTGAATTTCATGCATAGAGTTATGCATAAGAGATGAATATTTTATTATAAAAGTGTAACTTTTAGCTTAATTGAATTTCATGCATAGAGGTATGTATAAGAGATGAATATTTTATTATAAAAGAGTTACTTTTAGCATAATTGAATTTCATGCATAGAGGTATGCATAAGAGATGAATATTTTATTATAAAAGTGTTACTTTTAACATAATTGAATTTCATGCATAGAGGTATGCGTAAAAGATATGGGAAGTGATAAGATGTGATGAGATGCATATGAGATGAGTTAGGATGTGATAAGATGAGTTAAGAAGTGATAGGATGAGTTAAGAAGTGATAGGATATGTATGGAATGAGGTAAGAAGTGTATGTGATAGGATAAGATGTATATGGGTTGTGATAGGGTGAGAATATGGATGTGAATGTGGATGGGTATGTATGGATGTATGCATGTAGATGTGGATGCATGAATGTGGATGTATGGATGTGAATGAGGATGTGGATGTGGATGCATGGATGTAAATGTGGATGTGTATGTATGGATGTATGCATGTAGATGTGAGTGTGAATGTGGATGTATGGATGTAAATGAGGATGTGGATGTAGATACATGGATGGGATGTGGATGTATGCATGTAGATGTGAATGTACGCATATAGATGTGGATGTATGGATGTGAATGTGCATGTAGATGTGGATGTATGGATGAGGATGCATGAATGTACATGTAGATGTGGATGTGAAAATAGATGCATGGATGTAGATGTGGATGTATGGATGTGAATGTGGATGTGGATGTGGATATATATATGGATGTGAATATATGATATGTGATGTGAAGGAATCTGAAGTGATGAGATGCAAAATGATGTGATGGGATGAGTACACATATAAATGGAATGTGGATATATGTATGGATGTGAATATATGATATGTGATGTGAAGGAATCTGAAGTGATGAGATGGAAAATGATGTGATGGGATGAGTACACATATAAATGGAATGTGGAATAAGTAATGTGGATTGATGAGGGATAATGTGGAAAAATGAGAGTTAATATAGAAACTGTATTTGTAAACTGTTTGTAAATGCTGTTTGTAAATGAATGTTTTATGTCAAGAATGCTGGGAAAGCATTTTGACCGTCTTGTGATTAAGGTCGTGGAGACCTAACTGATAAAGTTGCAACTGCTGACGGAGAGTCAATGGAGGACGTCTCGCGTAGCAAGGTCGACCGAGGTCTTGACCAGCCTCGGTTCGATAAAAATGGTGAGCTTCTGGTACGGTGGATGAGGGACCAAGGAAGCGGCCTATGAGTGAAGCGCTAGGTCACCTGCGAAGGATCCTAGAGGGTGCTGACCATACGGTGCTCGGGCTCTGGGTCGCCCAGGATACCCACGCGTGCGTCGAGGAAGATATTGAAACAAGGAGTAAGAGTTGTTTTGTGAAACCGGGCATGGATCTGGTTGATTGACCTTACTAGTCTTCAATGGATAAGTCCATGGCTCTTTATATGGATCTGTTGGTTGATCTTGCTGATCTTCAATGAGAGTCCATCTTGATTTTTATAAGTGATTATATTACCGAGTATTATGGCCTAGGAGCTATTGAAAAGGCCCCTGAGTGGACAGGTGGTGAGCGTTCTGGTTGCCAATGATGCCATAGATACTCTGATGAAGAAATGATGGGAAATTAAGAATCAACCGGATAATTTGGAAGATTGTGACTAGTGATTCTATGGTTCATTAAAGGATTGTTTTAAAACTGGTTGAATATGTGAAAACGTAGTTTCATATTTGGTGTGTAAGTGGTGTGACTAGTTTTATTTTTGCATGAACTTTCGGCTAGGGGGCCTTGAAACTCTTTTCCTTGGTACCCGGGACAAAACCTAACCAAATTCTTAATTGGATCCCATCACTACAGTGGTTGGGCGGTTGGCTAACCCATGGGACTGGATGGGGTTAGGCTGGACTGATGGATCCGTAAATCGAGACTCAATTTCTGTTATTACGATAGATAAAGTAAATCCCGGATAGTAATTGTTCTATGGATAAGAATCAACGGCTGTGCCTCTTCGATGGGAAAAAAAGCGTTGATCCCAATGATCCAAGTGCAAGTTCTTCGTTGATCTGACCGAGTATCTTTATAGGTACAATCGGATCAGCTTGATCAGTAATGGTCTTGACTACGTTAGAGTAAAAAGTTATCTTGGTGGAATCGCCCGTGCTGTCCAGGTAAGAGAAGTTTTTCTGAATCCGGTTTCTGGAAAAATCGACGGATTAGTCTCTTGTCTGGATATCCGTGGACGAGGCCCCGAATGTGGGACCCCTGTCCCCCGCAAGAAGTGCTACTTCCGCTGCTAGTACCCGAATCTGTTGCTCGATGGGAACAGGGATCTCACAGTTGGTATCAGAGCAAATTTGGTTAATAAAGATCAACTGAGAAGACAAATATGTCAAAAATTTATCAAGAAACACAAAAAGGTTATAATTGTGTGATATAATTCATACAATTTGATATTCAAACTGAAATTCGTAATTTGGTAATTGGGTCTTCAGATGGAAGTACCGCAATTATATAGAATCCCTGACTTTCTTGAGGCCTAGACATGATGGTATTTACCTTATAATTCCAAGGGCCGTGACTACCGTATATACCGAGAGTATAACTGCAGCTCTTTACTGACAGTATATACGAGTAAATCTAAGACTTGAAATTATAAGCGTTAATGCTATCCAGATGATGATTTCGAATGTGATTGATATGATTTTTAATTCTGTTTGAGAATTGATGAATTGATTTGGATTCTGATTGAAAAATGATGATTTCTAAAATTTAGTTGAAATATAATAACCTGAACGAAACCACAATGAGGGTGAATGGGACGAGTCCTTGTGATGATATTCATAACTGGAATGATGATAATGAATTCAGCAAATCACTATGAGATTAGTGGATTGTGCTGTCAGATTGCTACTGTTAACACTTGACCGGTAGATCAAGTTAAGGGATGACAAATTGAGAACTTACTTGACTGAAATTTCCGTGGGAGGAATGTTCAGAAAGAAATTTTCGGTCTAATGGACCATTATCGTGTTAAAAATATGAATGTTATGATTTGAATGAATTGTTATTTAATGATGAGTTCTATTTAAGGGATAATTATCCCCGTATTCTGTTGGGTTGACCAGAATATAAGCAACCCCAGAATAAATTGGATCTTAAGAAAAAGAGTTGTTCTCTACTTGGCGAGATGAGGACATCTCGCACTTTTCAAGTGGGGTAGAATGTAAGATTCTTCCCCCAGCCTTCGAGGTATACAGGAGTAAGAACCTCCCTTTCTGATCTTATAATTATTCTCTCTCTAAAATAAAAGAAAGATTCTGTTTAAAAAAGGAAGAACCTTTTCTCAGAATACTTCTCAAGAGTCCCACCTATTATAAGGATTCAGAACAATGAGTTCAGAAGTGAGAATCGGTGTTTTGGATACCAAGGTTTTGGTTTTCATTCGAGTACGGCCCAAAAGAAGTTCTTTATCTCTTGGGGAGTATAAGAAGTTATCCCCTTGATATTGTGAGCCTTATATCTGAATTCAATGAAAGTAGGTGACTTAGCCTACAAGCTTCTTTTACCTCCTCATCTCAAAGTTCTTAATGTATTTCATAGAAATATGTGCCAAACCCAAATCATGGAAAGACGGTAAAACTTCAATGGCACGTTATCGTTGGCTTCTAAGTTACGCTAGCTCCTTCCTTTATATAAGTCGTAACTTTTACTTGTCGCTCACAGTAATCTTACTCCCATCATTCTCCTTCTTTCTTAATCTCCTTCATGGCTTGGCAACAGGAATTAGTTTTATCCATGATGATTTCTCACCTTCAAGACGCAAGCCAGTCTGTGAAGAAGGATTTTATAGAACAGTATGAGCGCTCACTTTTTCCTCACTTGGGAACTTCTGTAGCTCAAACCAAATGGCGGACCTATCAAGACATAACTAGGGTAACACCCTGGGGTCAGCAGCACTTTCGTAACAATGTCCTCTTGGCCATGGTTATTGAAGCCTTAGGTTTGGGTCCTCGATACTACTGCGTCATGAGATCAAGACATCTTGGGTTTTCTGAGCGGGTCTTCTTACTGGCATGTTTTCTTCCTCATAAGAAGATATGCCTTTACCCCGTTTTTGGCTTGCCTCTCAGAGGTCCTTTTGTTAGATCACCTCATACCACTGAGATAGGTGCGGCAATAACCAACAGAATTATTCCCATAGATGAGTTACCTTATACATGCGCAGCTTGTGAGTGCTACTTTTGTGATCATATGATGGACGGGCTTATGGAAGTGTAAAGAGTTCTTCTATCTTTACTGTATATGTTCCAAGAATGAATAAAGTTTAAATCTTGTTCTTGTCTTGAATCTTACTCTCTTTGAGACTTTTCTTGGTGGTTAATCTTTATTCATGCATCTTGCGAAATTATCCCAAGTTGCGAGATGAGGACATCTCGTGTTCTTTAAGTGGGGTAGAATGTAAGATTCCTCCCCCAACCCCCTTTTGATGTCTAGTATCTTCCCCTATAATCAATCCCTCTTTAGAAATATAAAGACCTTGTTTCTAACTGTTTTAATCTAGAGAGAGAAAATATTCTAGAGAGAGAATATTTAGATTTTGAATATTTTTGGATAGAATAATAACTCATATAATTAAGATGAATTCCCCTGAAACAGAAATTCAAAAAGAATTTTCCAATGTGCAATTGGAATTAATTGGAAATAGGTATAAAGAACCTTAGTCTAAGGGTCTAGATTTTTAGAAATTTTTGGATTATGGTCCAATTAAGGTTCCTATGGGCCAATAGCATCAATCCATGTGTAGGGAGGAGATAAATCCTATTTGTAAAAGAAGATACCCAAAAATGAGTAAATGCTCACATAAGATGAAGAGTTGAAAATGTACAAGGTTTATTAGTAAAAAACTATGAGTAATATCAAAAAAATGAGATAAATTGAGTATCCAAAAATGAGTAAATGCTCACGTAAGATGAAGAGTTGAAAATGTACAAGGTTTATTAGTAAAAAACTATGAGTAATATCAAAAAAATGAGATAAATTGAGTATCCAAAAATGAGTAAATGCTCACATAAGATGAAGAGTTGAAAATGTACAAGGTTTATTAGTAAAAAACTATGAGCAATATTAAAAATATGAGATATTTTGGGTATAATCATTCCATTTTGACACATATGTAAGGAAGGGGAGTTCTTTAAAGGAGGTCCATATTTCACATGCTTGAATGAGTTTTAAACTCAAAAATAATGTGATATTTTTATCTCTCCTCTCTCTTGAACCAAACCAAATCAAAATGGAACCAAACCGAATCAAAAAGTAACCAAACTAGGTCCAAATCTAGTCCAAATTCAACCAAACTGACTTGGAAAATTCTAGAATCAGTTTATTTGGTTAGGAGCTCAATTTTTCCTATAAATAGAAGCCTCCCCTTGTTGAAAAACATATAGTGTCTTATGCAAATTTACTCTTCTCCACCTAAGCCAAGAACTGTGAATTCTTTAATAATTCACTAGTTTTTGACACTTCTCTCTTTCTTCAATTCCCATTGGTGGCTCCATCAACATACTAAACAATTGATTGGTTGGGGGCCTCTACCGTGAATAAAGAATCAAGTAAATTGTAAGGTAAGTATGGTGAATTTTGATCTTTTCTATAATTTCTCAATGTTTCTCTCTTCTCAACCCCTCTCAAGCTTGAGAAGCTTAATTGGTATGGTTTTTGAATGCTATTGAAGTTAATTGATTAATGATAGTAAAGAATTACATAAATTTCCATTTATGTTTAATTCTAATGGTTTTTTCTCTCTCTCACTTAAGAAATAGTCATACTCATGACCCATTCTTAATCCAAAGGAAGCTTTTCATATAGCTTTTCCTTAATCCAAGATTAATCTATGCTTAAGAACAAATTAATAGTTTTTTTTATCTATGCTTTTAGTTTATGATTATTTTTTATTTAATCCATTAAGGGTTAATGATCCTATTAGGGATCATTCTAATCATTCCCTTAAAGATAAGCCTTATCTTCTAAAATAATTGAGATTTATTAGTTATAGTAGCGGAGCTATGGCAAAATTTTATAAAAATTTACACATAAAATAATTTCATTCAAATCATGAAAAGAGGATTTCCTACCATATTCTAGGAATTATCATCCTAGATTAATTGAAAGATATTCATTGTAATCCTAGAGAAATTGATTTTTATACTATGCATAATTGATTTTCATGCATAGAGGTATGCATAGAAGATGATTATTTTATTATAAAAGAGTTACTTTTAGCATAATTGAAATTCATGCATAGAGGTATGCATAAGAGATGAATATTTTATTATAAAAGAGATACTTTTAGCATAATTGAATTTCATGCATAGAGGTATGCATAAGAGATGAATATTTCATTATAAAAGTGTTACTTTTAGCATAATTGAATTTCATGCATAGTGGTATGCATAAGAGATGAATATTTTATTATAAAAGAGTTACTTTTAGCATAATTGAATTTCATGCATAGAGTTATGCATAAGAGATGAATATTTTATTATAAAAGTGTTACTTTTAGCATAATTGAATTTCATGCATAGAGGTATGCATAAGAGATGAATATTTTATTATAAAAGAGTTACTTTTAGCATAATTGAATTTCATGCATAGAGGTATGCATAAGAGATGAATATTTTATTATAAAAGTGTTATTTTTAGCATAATTGAATTGCATGCATAGAGGTATGCGTAAAAGATAATTATTTTATTATAAAAGTGTTACTTTTAGCATAATTGAATTTCATGCATAGAGGTATGCATAAAAGATATGGAAAGTGATAAGATGTGATAAGATGCATATGAGATGAGTTAGGATGTGATAAGATGAGTTAAGAAGTGATAGGATGAGTTAAGAAGTGATAGGATGTGTATGGGATGAGGTAAGAAGTGTATGCGATGGGATAAGATGTATATGGGTTGTGATAGGGTGAGAATATGGATGTGAATGTGGATGGATATGTATGGATGTATGCATGTAGATGTGGATGCATGAATGTGGATGTATGGATGTGAATGAGGATGTGGATGTGGATGCATGGATGTAAATGTGGATGTGTATGTATGGATGTATGCATGTAGATGTGAGTGTATGTATGGATGTATGCATGTAGATGTGAGTGTGAATGTGGATGTATGGATGTAAATTAGGATGTGGATGTAGATGCATGGATGGGATGTGGATGTATGCATGTAGATGTGAATGTACGCATATAGATGTGGATGTATGGATGTGAATGTGCATGTAGATATGGATGTATGGATGAGGATGCATGAATGTGCATGTAGATGTGGATGTGAAAATAGATGCATGGATGTAGATGTGGATGTATGGATGTGAATGTGGATGTGGATGTGGATGTGGATCTATATGTATGGATGTGAATATATGATATGTGATGTGAAGGAATCTGAAGTGATGAGATGGAAAATGATGTGATGGGATGAGTACACATATAAATGGAATGTGGAATAAGTAATGTGGATTGAATGATGAGGGATAATGTGGAAAAATGAGAGTTAATATAGAAACTGTATTTGTAAACTATTTGTAAATGTTGTTTGTAAATGAATGTTTTATGTCAAGAATGTTGGGAAAGCATTTTGACCGTCTTGTGATTAAGGTCGTGGAGACCTAACTGATAAAGTTGCAACTGACGGAGAGTCAATGGAGGACGTCTCGCGTAGCAAGGTCGACCGAGGTCTTGACCAGCCTCGGTTCGATTAAAATGGTGAGCTTCCGGTATGGTGGATGAGGGACCAAGGAAGCGGCCTATGAGTGAAGCGCTAGGTCACCTGCGAAGGATCCTAGAGGGTGCTGACCATACGGTGCTCGAGCTCTGGGTCGCCTAGGATACCCACACGTGCGTCGAGGAAGATATTGGAACAAGGAGTAAGAGTTGTTTTGTGAAACCGGGCATGGATCTGGTTGATTGACCTTACTGGTCTTCAATGGATGAGTCCATGGCTCTTTATATGGATCTGTTGGTTGATCTTGCTGATCTTCAACGAGAGTCCATCTTGATTTTTATAAGTGATTATATTACCGAGTATTATGGGCTAGGAACTATTGAAAAGGCCCCTGATGAGTGGACAGGTGGTGAGCGTTCTGGTTGCCAATGATGCCATAGATACTCTGATGAAGGAATGATGGGAAATTAAGAATCAACCAGATAATTTGAAAGATTGTGACCAGTGATACTATGGTTCATTAAAGAATTGTTTTAAAACTAGTTGAATCTGTGAAAAGGAAGTTTCATATTGGATCCCATCACTACAGTGGTTGGGCGGTTGGCTAATCCATGGGACTGGATGGGGTTAGGCTGGATTGATGGATCCATAAATCCAGACTCAATTTCTATTATTACGATAGATAAAGTAAATTGCGGATAGTAATTGTTCCTATGGATAAGAATCAATGGCTGTGCCTCTTTGATGGGGAAAAAAGCGTTGATCCCAATGATCCAAGTGCAAGTTCTTCGTTGATCTGACCAAGTATCTTTATAGGTACAATCGGATCAGCTTGATCAGTAATGGTCTTGACTACGTTAGAGTAAAAAGTTATCTTGGTCTAATCGCCCATGCTGTCCGGGTAAGAGAAGTTTTTCTGAGTCCGGTTTCTGGAAAAATCGACGGATTAGTCTCTTGTCTGGATATCCGTGGACGAGGCCCCGAATGTGGGACCCCTGTCCCGCGCAAGAAGTGCTACTTCCGCTGCTAGTACCCGAATCCGTTGCTCGATGGGAACAGGGATCTCACAGTTGGTATCAGAGCAAATTTGGTTAATAAAGATCAACTGAGAAGACAAATATGTCAAAAATTTATCAAGAAACACAAAAAGGTTATAATTAAGTGATATAATTCATACAATTTGATATTCAAACTGAAATTCGTAATTTGGTAGTTGGGTCTTCAGATGGAAGTACCGCAATTATATAGAATCCCTGACTTGCTTGAGGCCTAGACATGATGGTATTTACCTTATAATTTCAAGGGCCGTGACTACCGTATATACCGAGAGTATAACTGCAGCTCTTTTACTGACAGTATATACGAGTAAATCTAAGACTTGAAATTATAAGCGTTAATGCTATCCAGATGATGATTTCGAATGTGATTGATATGATTTTTAATTCTGTTTGAGAATTGATGAATTGATTTGGATTCTGATTGAAAAATGATGATTTCTGAAATTTAGCTGAAATATAATAACCTGAACGAAACCACAATGAGGGTGAATGGGACGAGTCCTTGTGATGATATTCATAACTGGAATGATGATAATGAATTCAGCAAATCACTATGAGATTAGTGGATTGTGCTGTCAGATTGCTACTGTTAACACTTGACCGGTAGATCAAGTTAAGGGATGACAAATTGAGAACTTACTTGACTGAAATTTCCGTGGAGGAATGTTCAAAAAGAAATTTTCGGTCTAATGGACCATTATCGTGTTAAAAATATGAATGTTATGATTTGAATGAATTGTTATATAATGATGAGTTCTATTTAAGGGATAATTATCCCCGTATTCTGTTGGGTTGACTAGAATATAAGGAACCCCAGAATAAATTGGATCTTAAGAAAAAGAGTTGTCCTCTACTTGGCGAGATGAGGACATCTCGCACTTTTCAAGTGGGGTAGAATGTAAGATTCTTCCCCGTATTATGATGAGTTCTATTTAAGGGATAATTATCCCCGTATTCTGTTGGGTTGACCAGAATATAAGGAACCCCAGAATAAATTGGATCTTAAAAAAAAAAAGAGTTGTCCTCTACTTGGCGAGATGAGGACATCTCGCACTTTTCAAGTGGGGTAGAATGTAAGATTCTTCCCCCAGCCTTCGAGGTATCCAGGAGTAAGAACCTTCCTTTCTGATCTTATAATTATTCTCTCTCTAAAATAAAAGAAAGATTCTGTTTAAAAAAGGAAGAACCTTTCCCCAAAATACTTCTCAAGAGTCCCACCTATTTTAAGGATTCAGAACAATGAGTTCAGAAGTGAGAATCGGTGTTTTGGATACCAAGGTTTTGGTTTTCATTCGAGTACGGCCCAAAAGAAGTTCTTTATCTCTTGGGGAGTATAAGAAGTTATCCCCCAGATATTGTGAGCCTTATATCTGAATTCAATGAAAGTAGGTGACTTAGCCTACAAGCTTCTTTTACCTCCTCATCTCAAAGTTCTTAATGTATTTCATAGAAATATGTGCCAAACCCAAATCATGGAAAGACGGGAAAACTTCAGTGTTGGCTTCTAAGTTACGCTAGCTCCTTCCTTTATATAAGTCGTAACTTTTACTTGTCGCTCACAGTAATCTTACTCCCATCGATCTCCTTCATGGCTTGGCAACAGGAATTAGTTTTATCCATGATGATTTCTCACCTTCAAGACGCAAGCCAGTCTATGAAGAAGGATTTTATAGAACAGTATGAGCGCTCACTTTTTCCTCACTTGGGAACTTCTGTAGCTCAGACCAAATGGCGGACCTATCAAGACATAACTGGGGTAACACCCTGGGGTCAGCAGCACTTTCGTAACAATGTCCGCTTGGCCATGGTTATTGAAGCCTTAGGTTTGGGTCCCCGATACTACTGCGTCATGAGATCAAGACATCTTGGGTTTTCTGAGCGGGTCTTCTTACTGGCGTGTTTTCTTCCTCATCAGAAGATATGCCTTTACCCCGTTTTTGGCTTGCCTCTCAGAGGTCCTTTTGTTAGATCACCTCATACCACTGAGATAGGTGCGGCAATAACTAACAGAATTATTCCCATAGATGAGTTACCTTATACATGCGCAGCTTGTGAGTGCTGCTTTTGTGATCATATGATGGACGGGCTTATGGAAGTGTAAAGAGTTCTTCTATCTTTACTGTATATGTTCCAAGAATAAATAAAGTTTAAATCTTGTTCTTGTCTTGAATCTTACTCTCTTTGAGACTTTTCTTGGTGGTTAATCTTTATTCGTGCATCTTGCGAAATTATCCCAAGTTGCGAGATGAGAACATCTCGCGTTTTTTAAGTGGGGTAGAATGTAAGATTCCTCCCCCAACCCCCTTTTGATGTCTAGTATCTTCCCCTGTAATCAATCCCTCTTTAGAAATATAAAGACCTTGTTTCTAACTGTTTTAACCTAGAGAGAGAAAATATTCTAGAGAGAGAATATTTAGATTTTGAATATTTTTGTATAAAAAAATATCTCATATAATTAAGATGAATTCCCCTGAAACAGAAATTCAAAAAGAATTTTCCAATGTGCAATTGGAATTAATTGGAAATAGGTATAAAGAACCTTAGTCTAAGGATCTAGATTTTCAGAAATTTTTGGATTATGGTCCAATTAAGGTTCCTATGGGCCAATAGCATCAATCCATGTGTAGGGAGGAGATAAATCCTATTTGTAAAAGAAGATACCCAAAAATGAGTAAATGCTCACATAAGATGAAGAGTTGAAAATGTACAAGGTTTATTAGTAAAAAACTATGAGTAATATCAAAAAAAAATGAGATAAATTGAGTATCCAAAAATGAGTAAATGCTCACATAAAATGTACAAGGTTTATTAGTAAAAAACTATGAGTAATATCAAAAAAATGAGATAAATTGAGTATCCAAAAATGAGTAAATGCTCACATAAGATGAAGAGTTGAAAATGTACAAGGTTTATTAGTAAAAAACTATGAGCAATATTAAAAATATGAGATATTTTGGGTATAATCATTCCATTTTGACACATATGTAAGGAAGGGGAGTTCTTTAAAGGAGGTGCATATTTCACATGCTTGAATGAGTTTTAAACTAAAAAATAATGTGATATTTTTATCTCTCCTCTCTCTTGAACCAAACCAAATCAAAATGGAACCAAACCGAATCAAAAAGTAACCAAACTAGGTCCAAATCTAGTCCAAATTCAACCAAACTGACTTGGAAAATTCTAGAATCAGTTTATTTGGTTAGGAGCTCAATTTTTCCTATAAATAGAAGCCTCCCCTTGTTGAAAAAAATATAGTGTCTTATGCAAATTTACTCTTCTCCACCTAAGCCAAGAACTGTGAATTCTTTAATAATTCACTAGTTTTTGACACTTCTCTCTTTCTTCAATTCCCATTGGTGGCTCCATCAACATACTAAACAATTGATTGGTTGGGGGCCTCTACCGTGAATAAAGAATCAAGTAAATTGTAAGGTAAGTATGGTGAATTTTGATCTTTTCTATAATTTCTCAATGTTTCTCTCTTCTCAACCCCTCTCAAGCTTGAGAAGCTTAATTGGTATGGTTTTTGAATGCTATTGAAGTTAATTGATTAATGATAGTAAAGAATTACATAAATTTCCATTTATGTTTATTTCTAATGGTTTTTTCTCTCTCTCACTTAAGAAATAGTCATACTCATGACCCATTCTTAATCCAAAGGAAGCTTTTCATATAGCTTTTTCTTAATCCAAGATTAATCTATGCTTAAGAACAAATTAATGATTTTTTTATCTATGCTTTTAGTTTATGATTATTTTTTATTTAATCCATTAAGGGTTAATGATCCTATTAGGGATCATTCTAATCATTCCCTTAAAGATAAGCCTTATCTTCTAAAATAATTGAGATTTATTAGTTATAGTAGCGGAGCTATGGCAAAATTTTATAAAAATTTACACATAAAATAATTTCATTCAAAGCATGAAAAGAGGATTTCCTACCATATTCTAGGAATTATCATCCTAGATTAATTGAAAGATATTCATTGTAATCCTAGAGAAATTGATTTTTATATTATGCATAATTGATTTTCATGCATAGAGGTATGCATAGAAGATGATTATTTGCATAAGAGATGAATATTTTATTATAAAAGAGTTACTTTTAGCATAATTGAATTTCATGCATAGAGTTATGCATAAGAGATGAATATTTTATTATAAAAGTGTTACTTTTAGCATAATTGAATTTCATGCATAGAGGTATGCATAAGAGATGAATATTTTATTATAAAAGAGTTACTTTTAGCATAATTGAACTTCATGCATAGAGGTATGCATAAGAGATGAATATTTTATTATAAAAGTATTACTTTTAGCATAATTGAATTTCATGCATAGAGGTATGCATAAAAGATAATTATTTTATTATAAAAGTGTTACTTTTAGCATAATTGAATTTCATGCATAGAGGTGTGCATAAAAGATATGGGAAGTGATAAGATGTGATAAGATGCATATGAGATGAGTTAGGATGTGATAAGATGAGTTAAGAAGTGATAGGATGAGTTAAGAAGTGATAGGATATGTATGGGATGAGGTAAGTAGTGTATGTTTGATAGGATAAGATGTATATGGGTTGTGATAGGGTGAGAATATAGATGTGAATGTGGATGGGTATGTATGGATGTATGCATGTAGATGTGGATGCATGAATGTGGATATATGGATGTGAATGAGGATGTGGATGTGGATGCATGGATGTAAATGTGGATGTGTATGTATGGACGTATGCATGTAGATGTGAGTGTGAATGTGGATGTATGGATGTAAATGAGGATGTGGATGTAGTTGCATGGATGGGATGTGGATGTATGCATGTAGATGTGAATGTACGCATATAGATGTGGATGTATGGATGTGAATGTGCATGTAGATGTGGATGTATGGATGAGGATGCATGAATGTACATGTAGATGTGGATGTGAAAATAGATGCATGGATGTAGATGTGGATGTATGGATGTGAATGTGGATGTGGATGTGGATATATGTATGGATGTGAATATATGATATGTGATGTGAAGGAATCTGAAGTGATGAGATGGAAAATGATGTGATGGGATGAGTATACATATAAATGGAATGTGGAATAAGTAATGTGGATTGATGAGGGATAATGTGGAAAAATGAGAGTTAATATAGAAACTATATTTGTAAACTGTTTGTAAATGCTGTTTGTAAATGAATGTTTTATGTCAAGAATGCTGGGAATTAGATCCACCACTTGGCCATTCTACAGTCCATAAGAACCCAAGATCAGATTCTACCATTTGGTCAACCTAGACCCCCAATTAAAAACAATGGTATAAGAGATTGTATATTGAGAGTCCCCTTAGAGTAGGATGCACTCTTCAATTTAAGACTTCATTATAATGAACAAGACTAAATGAACAAGAATTTTAAAAATTGACATAATGAAGGTATCCTTATATACACAACCACTACAAATTAACATTATTAAGGATAGAAAGAGTCTCAGGCTTGGAGTAGGATTTGGAGTAGGATGCACTTTGTCAAAATTACGATTATAAATTTTCATTTTGATGAAGCTAATTCTACTAAAGAAATAATAAAACTTTTGCATTAACAACCAAAAGATAAAAGGATAAAAGGAGTCCCCTTAAAGTAGGATGCACATTGTGGATGCATAAGAGGAGTCTCCTTAGACTAGGATGCACTCCATCTATGAATTTATTTATTGTGTTAAAAATTGTTCAATGCATTGCAAAGATACATAATTGAACAGTCTGCTCCCAAAGTTGGCCAAATCACAAAGATCCTCTATATTTTGTTATAATAGAGACCATATTCAAAGACAATTTACATTCAATTATAAAAGGAAGTAACAAAATGTGCTAGTATCATAGGGGTGTAATTTTGATTTTAAGGGGTTCTAGCTCCACCACATGGTAGAGCTAGAATTTTGAGCTAGCTCTACCATGTGGAGCTACAACACATTGAGGAGGATTTAAAGATTTTTAGATCCACCACTTGGCCATTCTACAGTCCATAAGAAACCAAGATATAACATTTGATTGATCTAGACCCCCAATTACAAACATTGATACAAGAGATTGTATATTGAGAGTCCCCTTAGATTAGGATGTACTCTCCAATTTTAAAGCTTCATTGTAATGAACAAGACAAAATGAACAAGATTTTATAAATTGAGGTGGTGAAGGTATTATACTTATATATACAATCGCTACAGATTAACATTATTAAAGATAGAAAGAGTCCTTGAGTAGGATGCACTTTGTTAAAATTACGGTTAAAAGATTTCATTTTGATGAAGGTTATTCTACTAAAGAGTCCCCTTAAATTATGATGCACTTTGTCAATAGATAAAAGGAGTCTCCTTAGAGTAGGATGCACTCTAAGGAGTCTCCTTAGAGTAGGATGCACTCCATCTACGACTCCATTATAATAAAACATTGTAAATGAAAATGAATTTATTTTTTTGTGTTAAAATATGTTCAATGCCTTGCAAAAGGCACACAATTAAACAGCACGCTCGCGAAGATGGCTAGATTACAAAGACCCTTTATATTTTATTATAATAGAGACCATTTACAAAGACCATTTACATTCAATTACAAAAGGGAGTAACAAAATGTACTAGTGTCATGGGGCTGTATCGGTTGAATGAGGTATTGAGCTTCTTTTTAAGCATGTTCATTTTGTGTACTCACAAGATTACACACTTAGATTATTCTCGCAATTAATATCTTGATTATCATCTTGATTGTTGAACACATTGTAGTAGCTATCATCGAGTTTCAATGTATTCTTGTTGTTGTACAAAACATGGAGACCCCAAAAGAAATGAACTTTTTTGAAGAAAACTCGTATAGTTATTTGTCTGAAATGGACAATGTAGAGAGATATTTGCCTTGTTGCTCATATTGAGATGTCTAGCATGGCTAGCAGTCCAACGTCAATCACTTTATCTCTTCACTTTAGATCTAGCACTTGTCTATTATAGAGCTGAAAAGGATTTCTTGATCCATGACTTATCCATTCTAGATCTTGTTCCACCACCTGGACATTATAGAGCTAGACTTCAGTGGATGCAAGCTCCACCAAACGGTAGATCTAGACTCAAAATTCTAGTCGTATTGTATGACTTCCAAAGGTTTAGGTCTACCACACATGGATACTAGCTCCACCATGTGGTAAGGCCAAAATTCCATGAAGCGACCATGGCTGCTACCTCCACCACATGGTGGAGCTAGACCTCAATAAGATACCACATGGTGGAGCTAGCTAGCTCCATGAAATTATACAGCTAGACTTCAATGGATGGCAGCTCCACCACATGGTAGATATAGACATAGAATGCTAGCTCTACCACGTGGAGCAAGAACGCATTGAAAGAACCAAGATCTACTATTTGTTCAATCTAGAACCCCAAGTAAAAACATTGATACAAGAGATTGTATATTGAGAGTCCCCTTAGAGTAGGATGCACTCTCCAATTTTAAGACTGCATTGTAATGAACTTGTAATGAACAAAGACTAAATAATTTGAAACAAGAATTTATAATTTGACATGGTGAAAGTTTCCTTATATACACAACTACTACAAATTAACATTACTAAAGATAAAAAGAGTCTCCTTGCAGTAGGATGACCTTTGTCAAAATGATAGTTAAAAGTCTTCACCTACTCTTACTAAAAAAATAATAATTTGCAAAGTTTAACCAAAAGATAAAAGGATAAAAGGAGTCCCCTTAGAGAAGGATGCACTCCATTTATGACTCAATTATAATAAGACATTGTAAATGAACATGAATTTATTGCTTGTGCTAGAATTTGTTCAATGCTTTGCAAAGGCAAACATTTGAACAGTATGCTCCATAAGAGGCCTGATTACAATATCATATTTCAATATATGGCTTTTTATTATATTAAAAAAAGGCCAAATTACTTGCATCCTCTACATTTGATTATATTAGGGACAAACAAAATGAGCTTCATGGTGGTGTATTACTTTCATGATGCCTCCTCTTGTTGCTTTGCTTGATTTTCACTCTCTACTTGCCTCTCTGCCTCAGCTTCAGCCTCCTCTCTTTGCTTTCTTTGAATTTCAAGTTGTTCCTGTCTCTCTGCCGCCTGAGCATCAGCCTCCTGCTGTTGCTTCCACACCTTTGCCTTTTTCCTATTCTCTACTTCCAATTTCTCTTCTTCAAGCCATCACATCATCTGAGAATTGGTTAGGTTTTTCTTCAAAGGCATTACCCCATGTATACTCTTGCTGATCTTCATTCTGTAGCCATAAAAACAACCAATTTCTTAAATCTTCTGTCAAAAAACTATACCTTTCCTTGGAAGGTTGATGGTATAATTCTGGGACTATTAACTAGGTTCCTCGGTCATTCTTAAACACCTTATAGTAGCTATCATCAATTATCAATGTATTTTTCTTGTTGTACAAAGGATGGAGACCCCAAAAGGTCTCAAGCTTTTTAAAGAAAACTTGTCTATTCTGCACAACCCATGTGGATTATTTTGAACAATGCTCTTGTGAGAGAACACCTACAAACTTGGGCTTTTGTTGTGGAAATACTGTGTCAATTATTCCAGAGAGCTTAGTTCTCCTACATGCGCTCCAAATAAAAACATAAAAGAATTGAATACACCAATCTAAGAACTCATGTGCATCCTTGTGACATAGGACATAACGATATTGATTAATTGGGTATTTTACCAACTCGTTGCTATAAGGAGGATCCTTCTCATCATATTGGGTTTCGACAACATGGCACAACAAACCATTAAGGTTTAGAATAATAGCCCTCCTATCATCCTCTTTGCGTAGGGGTACGCATATTGGGTCTGACGAATACCATGTCAGTATGATAACCCCCTCAGAGGGATGCACAAAGCGCAACCTTGCATCAATTTCCCGTAGACGATCAAGACGACACTGAACCAACTGTCTTCGTACACTGTGGATTTTCTTGGACATGTGACATACTAATGCTCTATGACGAAGAAGTCGCCTCTGGCAATTAGGATCAATCACATGACCTGGAAAAAAATGAGCATGCTTAATGATAAAGGTGGGCATGTGGGGGAAGGCATGTTACAACTACTCTTATGCAAAGATAGATTTTAAACAATTACAAAATAAATGTGACTATGCACGCTAACATTAAACTATATACTGTTCTAAAATGTTGACTTTAGTTGCATTTCAAAATGACCCAAGATGCAAAGACTCTTTCCATTTGATTCTAAAAAGACGCGACAAAATGTGCTAGTAGGTATCAGAATGTGGTGAAATTAGAATGCATTGATCTAAATCAACCACGTGGTAGAGCTAGAATGCACTGTTCTAGCTCAACCATGTGGTAGGGCTAGAATATTTTTAAATCTAGTTCTACCATGTGATAGAGCTATATCAAAGTATTCTAGCTCGATCCCATGGCAAAATTAGAAATTATATTTGAAGTCCAGCTCTAGCACGTGGTAGAGGTGTATCAAAATATTTTTGCTGGACCCCATGGTAGAACTAGAATGGTTTGAAGTCCAACTCAACCATGTGGTGACGTGGAAGAGCTAGAATGCATTGATCTAGCTCTACCATATGGTAGAGCTAGAACGCTTTCAAGTCTAGCTCTACCATGTCATGGAGCGAGAATGCTTTGAAGTCTAGCTCTACCATGAGGTGGAGCTAGAAGGCATTGATCTAGCTCTACCATAGTCCAAATATGTAGGAATTAAAATCATAAGACAAAGATCAAGCTTCCATACATTTTCAAATTAGGAGGCCCCTTATAGTAGAGTGCACTCCAACATTTATAAAATTATTTGAAGAGTAATACATTTGCCACTACTTTAAAAATAGGACAAAATTTCTTGTCAATTCATGATTACAAAAAGATAAAATTCCTCCAAAAAAAATATAATCCTTGGTGACAAATGGCTTCTTTCAGTGAATACTCCTTGGAACAATATCCTTGAAATAAATCTGCAAGAAACCATCATAAATTAAGTTTCTTCATTTTGTGAATACACAATTGTTGTATAAAATCATGTATTTAGTTATAATTATCATTTATGTTGGGTAGTACCTTAGTTATTTCTATCCCGTTGGAGAAGATTGTACTCATTTAACACCTTGTTTATGAAAGCCCTTGCATTGGCTGCCTTCAACTACGTTGTGGTAGAACCCAATTTTCTAGCTAGAGAAATCACTTGTGGTCCCCTCATGCTAGCAATAGTGACTCGTTCTTTTGCCATAATTTCTATTATCTCTTCTCTTTTGTTTTCATATTGTCTCGCTAATACCTCTTGATTGTCGACATACTTTTGTATAATCTCTGATAGTGGTGGCCTATCAGTGTAGATTATCTTCTGTGACTAATTTAAATTGCGCTTTCTCCAAAAATCTACCACACCTCTGTATTCATTTTCATTGGATATTGGAGGTTGTCCATAGCGATTAGAGCCAATGATCTCACGCACATCTTCACTCTCATCAAGCTGCAATAAGTAAGGGAGCAACTCATCAATGAGAATATTGTCAACCATCCTTTCTTCATCAAACTTTGCAGGATATACACAATTATTATCAGGAGAAGCACATCCCTTGTATGGAGAGTCATCAATAAGAACCGTTCTACGAGCATCACAGTCAAAACATGAAGCGATTTTTGACAATGGCTTGAACATTGCCTGAACTGTTGGATTATCAGGTCTAGCTATTTTTCCACTTTTATCCTTCTCGCAAGCCTCTTGAGCCCAAACTATAAAAAAAGGCAATATCTCTCCTGCTCTGTCTTGTAATATTCTCAATATTTGAAGAACATTACTCTCTGCTCGCTGTTGACCAGATCCCAACATTAATATTTTTTAATAAAATCTTCAAGAATTGGATACATCCTGGCCTTAGTACAATATATCGTTTTGAATCCATTTGAATAGTTTCATGTATCGAAGATGGTTGTTGTTGACAATGTTTCAGTAGTAGACAATTCAGGTCCAACACAATTGTCAACACTGATTTCTTGGAGATAGCAGTGTCGATACTTCTTGGTACTTCTTCTTCGGGCTGGAAACTCTCACCCATTGCTTCATTTGTTGGAGATTTAGGTATCCCAATTTCATTGTCAGCATTTGTCTTTAAACCTTCTGGATGGACATCACTGAATGTGTGGGAGAAGCTCTCATCCACAGTTTGATTGTGGCATTCCGTAGCTACTTCACTTGGTGCTACTATCTCAATTTCGGGATCTAAAAGAAAAAAAAGTAACATTGACTCAACAATCTTTCAAACTAAAAGAATTTACAATTGTAACACTCACTCTTAACACATGTTTATTGGTGTAATCTAAAAGGAAATCATGTTTGGATACCAATTATCAATTCTACTTGCTCACTCTAGAATTGGAGGGTTTAAAATGGATTTCCAAATACACCCATTATTCTAGCTCTATCGTTTGGTAGAGCCAGTTTGCAAGGGAGCTCTTGTTGGAAGTAGGCCTTGAGATCCACCCTTGGGTCCCATAGTAGGTGGAGGTGAGAAACACAAAACCACTCAACTATATGGTAAAGCTAAAATTTTAGATGTTTTAGATTTTCCATATGGTAGAGCTAAAATTTATAAGTCTTGCTTTACCACGTGGTTGAGTTGGGGATCAACATAGCTTCTTTATGGGTGGAGCCAGTAGACTTCCATAGATTCTAAGTCTAGACTTCAATGGGTTCTAGCTCATCACACGTGACAAGAACCAAGGAGCTAGAATTTTGATCTAGCTCTACTATGTGGTGGAGCTAGAAATGCATTGGCCTAGCTCTACCATATGGTAGAGCTAGACTTAAATGGATGCTCTGCAAAAACTGTCTTTGGGGGGTGCATTGGCCTAGCTCCACCACTTTGAAGAGGTAGCTAGACTTTAATGGATTCTTGGTCCACCACTTTGAAGAGGTAGCTAGCTCCACCAAATTATAGACCTATTGAAATCTAGATCTACCACAGGGTAGGATTGAAGTAAATGAGAGGTTCTCTAGCTCTATCATCTTAGATTTATAAGCAAGATTTTCAGATTCACCAACTGGCCATTGTGCGACCACTAAGTAGGCTTTCCAAATTCACCAATTGGTTATGTAAAAAGTGAATTTGTCAATGAACATGTTAGGATCCATAACTTGGTGATTCTAGATTCCAAAGCCCAATTTGGAGAGAGCTACAAAAATAATAAAAGCATTGTATAAAATCAAAAGAACTAAATACTACTAAAAAATGAACCAAGGATATAACAAGTCAAAACATCACCAAATCAAAGTATTGAAGATACAAGGAAAGCCCATTAAGAAGTTACATACTGTCTTCAAAATCCAAAAAATCTCGAGCTGAACAAACTTCACCATGGCTCGATCTTTCCGTAGTATTCCTTGGATTGTTAGTAATAGGCGGTACTGGTTGCTCATTTCTTGACTTTGCAAAGTCAAGAAGCCTTGTTCCCATCTTTCTTTGATCTTCAATACTCTTCACTAGGCAAATCACTTCCTTATTTAATGCTAGCCCTAGCTCGATGATGTAGCCATTACTGAAAAGATCAACAAGCTTGCAGCCTTCTCTGCAATACTTCCGAATACATTGCTTGATCAAAAGATTCTTCTTGATTCTTAGAAACTCAATGTCTGGGATAGTGTGTACCCAATATCTATATCAAGAAGTCCAGTATCCAATATTGTCGCTTGTGTACCTGGATCAGGAACATCTGCTAGTCCTTGAAAGGCATCTCCCTTGCTGAAAAACACTAAGGATGTGAAGAACTCTATTGCACCAATGCATCGGTTGTCACGTCGAAAATGCAATGCCCCATTATACTGTTCCTTTGCTATGCCACTCAAATTTTTTAAAGCATTTTGCAAGTGAATAAAATCTGTAATATTTAGAAAGGTAAGCAACACATATTGGGATGGCAAAGATCTACCAGCTACTGTAATGATCATAATGCCGTTCAAAAGATTGCAAAATGATTCCACATCCCAATGCATATTTCTTCCCAAATCTTCAGTGTTATCTAGAACACATAACCCAATGGAAATTGGATTATTGAGGTGGTGCTTCAAGTAGTAACTCCCGTCGAATGCAAGACTCACAGCATAAATACACCAAGGAAGATCCAAGGACAAGGTTGAACTTTCTTTGCTAAGGCTGATATTCCACTCCACATATTGCCTTGCTTCTACTAGAAAATCAATCTTCTTTGATCCAACCTGTAGCTTTGACTTTATATACACATCACATAACTTCAAAAGAACTGAGTATACAACCTCATTGATGCTATAGGTGATAGTCAATTCGGGCCAATCTTGACATTGTTTGTCCTTGTTTAGAGTGTTGAACTCTACAAGCAATGCATCTTGAATAATTTTATCTTGCTTGAGCTGCTTGATACACTCTGTCATGTCAATCACATCTACATCCTTCGTACCCTTTGAAAGAACAATTTTTCCAGACCTGATTTCTGATTGTATTTGTTTGACTTCTTGTTCATCTAGCCCAGCAAGACATCTGAAAACTATGGCAGTTGGTTTCTTGTTTTGCTTCTCCATGATTTCAAGCCAGCCTTTAAAAACTTCATCAGAGTAAATGACCATGTGAGACTACTTTGAAATGAAGGATGCTCCTACGGTAATTCTAGCCATTCGTAAAAATTTCTGCAAAGAAATAAAAGAAAAAAAGATCAAAATCAAGTATTTTTTTCAAAACATATAATTATAAGAGAGCAAGGGATATGGACATACATCCCAGTCTACACGAAATGATGAGCCCTCTGTTACTCCTCACGAGATGCTGGCCTTGACAGAGAATTATTGAAGATCCACTGACTCCTCGAGTGCTGCAAGACATCATAGTATGGTTGTTTGACATATAATGATTGGGCCTCTTCATTAGCTATGGCCATCGCAACTTGTGGCTCTGGATCTACAACAATTCGAGCCTTCCTTTTTTCATACACTTGTATCAGGTCTTGAGCACGACCATCTTTTTCCATTTCTTGATACCGTAAGAATTTTGCAACATAGATGGAATGTTGGCCATCAATAATCCAATATGAATACTCAGTGAGTTTCTCCTCTGTTACCTCACTTAGTTTCATTGGAATTCCTTTCTTCTTGCCAACATTCTTTACAGGCATCAAGTATGCACACGCTCCTGGCCTGTTTGCACTTGCACCAAAAAATAACACGCATTCATCCACACGGTGAGGTTCTATTTGACGGGAGTTATTGTGATCAAGAGCTAGCCAGCATTGATCTACAGGGATCTCATAATCTGTACTTGAATGGAAAATACTAAAGAGTATTTTTCCATACCCCCTATATCACTCTTTAGTGCCTTTTGCACCTCATTTTCCAAAACTTTGGGATCCACAAATCTTATATTTGTTGAATTTTCCAAGCCTGTTTTCTCTACTGTAGATTTAAGAACTGCTTCATCTACATCCATAATACCTGTACTGCTTTTTGCCTTTTTTTGAACTGGGACATTTTCTCTTTTTTTTGTTTGCCTTTCACACAATAAGCAATGGAAGCTTGCAACTCTTCAAGAGTTATTTCTTGACTTGCACAATCTAACTTCCACCCTCGAGAGAACATAGTATCTTGTTTATCTCTTACTATTCGTTCAATAATGAATGCCTTGGGATCTAGTTGATACTCATGGATCCCAGGTACCCCAATATTTATGCATTCAATATCGGGATGAGAATCAACTACAGAAATATAAGATAAAGTCATTGGTCCTAGATCCTCAAAAGTATCCACGCCCACATCACTAGCAACAAATAGATGAATTTTGTTAAATTGTGAACCCTGAAGACCCCAAATATCTAAGTACCACTGTCGTCGTTGATCAGCAGAGGCAAAGTTAACACTGTCCGGAACTTCCACCGCTTTTCTTTTCTGAGACATCTTTCACCTGCAACAAAAACCACAATTGTTAATTATAGTTATTGTATTCTTGCACTTTTAAAAAAACTTAAAATATCATATTCAAAAATCATAATATATATCCATGAAAACACTGTGGAGGAGATGAAGAGTATTTCCATCTTAGAGATCTCAATACATTTGTTAGTCTTGCTCTACCACCACATGGTAGAGCTAGATAAATGCATTCTAGTTGGACTTCAAAGTATTCTAGTGCTGGTTTTTCAATGGATATTATCTCTACCGGGTGGCAGAGCAAGATTAATAAATGTATTGACCAGAATGCTTTGAAATCTAGCTCTACCATGTGGTGGAGCTAGAATGCATTCTTCTAGCTCTACCATGTGGTAGAGCTAGACTTCAATGAATGTCGCTGAGGTTGAATGTAACTGTGGTAGAGCTGCATTCTACCTAAACCACATTATAGAGATAGAATGCTTTGAGGTCTAGCTCTACCATGTGGTGGAGCTAGAATTGCATTTGAGGTCTAGCTCTACCATGTGGTGGAGCTAGAATCGTAGAGGTAGAAAGCTTTGAGGTCTAGCTCTACCATGTGGTAGAGCAAGAATGCATCGATCTAGCTGTGTCCCATACACATCAACAAAACCAATTACTCCAAGAAGAGACCTACTTCTCATGTGACAACAATCAAGGAGCTAGAATTGCATTTGATCTAGCTCTACCACGTGGTAGAGCTATATTCTACCTAGACCACATTGTAGAGCTAGAATGCTTTGAGGTCCAACTCCACCATGTGGTGGAGCTAGAATGCATTCTTCTAGCTCTACCATGTGGTAGAGCTAGTCTTCAATAAATGTACCGGCTGAGGTTGAATGTAACTATGGTAGAGCTGTATTCTACCTAAACCACATTGTAGAGATAGAATGCTTTGAGGTCTAGCTCTACCATGTGGTGGAGCTAGAATCGTAGAAATAGAAAGCTTTGAGGTCTAGCTCTACCATGTGGATCATAGAGGTAGAAAGCTTTGAGGTCTAGCTCTACCATGTGGTAGAGCAAGAATGCATCGATCTAGCTCTGTTCCATACACATCAACAAAACCAATTACTCCAAGAAGAGACCTACTTCACATGACAAGAACCAAGGAGCTAGAATTGCATTTGAGGTCCAGCTCTACCACGTGGTAGAGCTGTATTCTACCTAGACCACATCGTAGAGCTAGAATGCTTTGAGGTCCAGCTCTACCATGTGGTGGAGCTAGAATTGCATTTGAGGTCTAGCTCTACCATGTGGTAGAGCTGTATTCTATCTAGACTACATCGTAGAGCTAGAATGCTTTAAGGTCCAGCTCTACCATGTGTGGAAGCAGAATGCATTCTTCTAGCTCTACCATGTGGCAGATCTAGACTTCAATGAATGTAACCAGCTGAGGTTAAATGTAGCTGTGGTAGAGCTAGACCTTAAAGCTTTCTACCTCTACGATTCTAGCTCCACCACATGGTAGAGCTAGACCTCAAATGCAATTCTAGCTCCACCACATGGTAGAGCTAGACCTCAAAGCATTCTATCTTAATTACTCCATCTTGGAGCTCTCAATACATTTATTAGTCTTGCTCTACCACATGGTAGAGCTAGATAAATGCATTCTAGCTGGACTTCAAAGTATTCTAGTGCTGGTTTTTCAATGGATATTATCTCTACCAGGTGGTAGAGCAAGATTAAAAAAATTGACTAGAATGCTTTGAAATCTAGCTCTACCATGTGGTGGAGCTAGAATGCTTTCTTCTAGCTCTACCATGTGGTAAAGCTAAACTTCAATGAATGTAATCGGCTGAGGTTGAATGTAACTGTGGTAGAGCTGTATTCTACCTAAACCACATTGTAGAGATAGAATGCTTTGAGGTCTACTCTACCATGTGGTGGAGCTAGAATTGCATTTCAGGTCTAGCTCTACCATGTGGTGGAGCTAGAGTCGTAGAGGTAGAAAGCTTTGAGGTCTAGCTCTACCATGTGGTAGAGCAAGAATGCATCGATCTAGTTGTGTTCCATACACAGTTCCATACACATCAACAAAACCAATTACTCCAAGAAGAGACCTACTTCACATGACAATAACCAAGGAGCTAGAATTGCATTTGATCTAGCTCTACCACGTGGTAGAGCTGTATTCTACCTAGATCACATCGTAGGGCTAGAATGCTTTGAGGTCCAGCTCTACCATGTGGTGGAGCTAGAATTGCATTCTTCTAGCTCTACCATGTGGTAGAGCTAGACTTCAACGAATGTAACCGGCTGAGGTTGAATGTAACTGTGGTAAAGCTGTATTCTACCTAAACCACATTGTAGAGATAGAATGCTTTGAGGTCTAGCTCTACCATGTGGTGGAGCTAGAATTACATTTGAGGTCTAGCTCTACCATGTGGTGGAGCTAGAGTCGTAGAGGTAGAAAGCTTTGAGGTCTAGCTCTACCATGTGGTAGAGCAAGAATGCATCGATCTAGCTGTGTTCCATACACATCAACAAAACCAATTACTCCAAGAAGAGACCTACTTCACATGACAAGATCCAAGGAGCTAGAATTGCATTTGATCTAGCCATACCTAGGCCACATCATAGAGCTAGAATGCTTTGAGGTCCAGCTCTACCATGTGGTGGAGCTAGAATTGCATTTGAGGTCTAGCTCTACCATGTGATAGAGCTAGACTTCAACGAATGTAACCAACTGAGGTTGAATGTAACTGTGGTAGAGCTGTATTCTACCTAAACCACATTATAGAGATAGAATGCTTTGAGGTCTAGCTCTACAATGTGGTGGAGTTAGAATTGCATTTGAGGTCTAGCTCTACCATGTGGTGGAGCTAGAGTCGTAGAGGTAGAAAGCTTTGAGGTCTAGCTCTACCATGTGGTAGAGCAAGAATGCATCAATCTAGCTGTGTTCCATACACATCAACAAAACCAATTACTCTAAGAAGAGACCTACTTCACACAACAAGAACCAAGGAGCTAGAATTGCATTTGATCTAGCTCTACCACGTGGTAGAAATGTATTCTACCAGGACCACATTGTGGAGCTAGAATGCTTTGAGGTCAAGCTCCACCATGTGGTGGAGCTAGAATGCATTCTTCTAGCTCTACCATGTGGTAGAGCTTGACTTCAATGAATGTAACCGGCTGAGGTTAAATGTAACTGTGGGGTAGAGCTGTATTCTACCTAAACCACATTGTAGAGATAGAATGCTTTGAGGTCTAGCTCTACGATGTGGTGGAGCTAGAATTGCATTTGAGATCTAGCTCTAATATGTGGTGGAGCTAGAATTGCATTTGAAGTCTAAAGCTTTAAGGTCTAGCTCTACCATGTGGTAGAGCAAGAATGCATCGATCTAGCTGTGTTCCATACACATCAACAAAACCAATTACTCCAAGAAGAGACCTACTTCACATGACAAGAACCAAGGAGCTAGAATTGCATTTGATCTAGCTCTACCACGTGGTAGAGCTGTATTGTACCTGGACCACATCGTAGAGCTAGAATGCTTTGAGGTCCAGCTCCACCATGTGGTGGAGCTAGAATGCATTCTTCTAGCTCTACCATGTGGTAGAGCTAGACTTCAATGAATGTAATCAGCTGAGGTTGAATGTGACATTGGTAGAGCTGTATTCTACCTAAACCACATTGTAGAGATAGAATGCTTTGAGGTCTATCTCTACCATGTGGTGGAGCTAGAATTGCATTTGAGGTCTAGCTCTACCATGTGGTGGGGCTAGAATCGTAGAGATAAAAAGCTTTGAGGTCTAGCTCTACCATGTGGTAGAGCAAGAATGCATCGATCTAGCTCTGTTCCATACACATCAACAAAACCAATTACTCCAAGAAGAGACCTGCTTCACATGACAAGAACCAAGGAGCTAGAATTGCATTTGATCTAGCTCTACCACGTGGTAGAGCTGTATTCTACCTAGACCACATCGTAGAACTGAATGCTTTGAGGTCCAGCTCTACCATGTGGTGGAGCTAGAATTGCATTTGAGGTCTAGCTCTACCATGTGGTAGAGCTGTATTCTATCTAGACTACATCGAAGAGCTAGAATGCTTTGAGGTCCAGCTCTACCATGTGGTGGAGCTAGAATGTATTCTTCTAGCTCTACCATGTGGTAGAGCTAGACTTCAATGAATGTAACCGGCTGAGGTTGAATGTAACTGTGGTAGAGCTAGACTTCAAAGCTTTCTACCACTACGATTCTAGCTCCACCACATGGTAGAGCTAGACCTCAAATGTAATTCTAGCTCCACCACATGGTAAAGCTAGACCTCAAAGCATTCTATCTCAATTACTCCATCTTGGAGCTCTCAATACATTTATTAGTCTTGCTCTACCACATGGTAGAGCTAGATAAATGCATTCTAGCTGGACTTCAAAGTATTCTAGTGCTAGTTTTTCAATTGATATTATCTCTACCAGGTGGCAGAGCAAGATTAATAAATGTATTGACCACAATGCTTTGATATCTAGCTGTACCATGTGGTGGAGCTAGAATGCATTCTTCTAGCTCTACCATGTGGTAGAACTAGACTTCAATGAATGTAACCGGCTGAGGTTGAATGTAACTGTGGTAGAGCTGTATTCTACCTAAACCACATTGTAGAGATGAAATGCTTTGAGGTCTAGCTCTACCATGTGGTGGAGCTAGAATTGCATGTAACTGACTGAGGTTGAATGTAACTATGGTAGAGTTGTATTCTACCTAAACCACATTGTAGAGATAGAATGCTTTGAGGTCTAGCTCTACCATGTGGTGGAGCTAGAGTCGTAGAGGTAGAAAGCTTTGAGGTCTAGCTCTACCATGTGGTAGAGCAAGAATGCATCGATCTAGTTGTGTTCCATACACATCAACAAAACCAATTACTCCAAGAAGAGACCTACTTCACATGACAATAACCAAGGAGCTAGAATTGCAGTTGATCTAGCTCTACCACGTGGTAGAGCTGTATTCTACCTAGACCACATCGTAGAGCTAGAATGCTTTGAGGTCCAGCTCTACCATGTGGTGGAGCTAGAATTGCATTCTTCTAGCTCTACCATGTGGTATAGCTAGGCTTCAACGAATGTAACTGGCTGAGGTTGAATGTAACTGTGGTTGAGCTATATTCTACCTAAACCACATTGTAGAGATAGAATGCTTTGAGGTCTAGCTCTACCATGTGGTGGAGCTAGAATTGCATTTGAGGTCTAGCTCTACCATGTGGTGGAGCTAGAGTCGTAGAGGTAGAAAGCTTTGAGGTCTAGCTCCACCATGTGGTAGAGCAAGAATGCATCGATCTAGCTGTGTTCCATACACATCAACAAAACCAATTACTCCAAGAAGAGACCTACTTCACATGAAAAGATCCAAGGAGCTAGAACTGCATTTGATCTAGCTCTACCACAAGGTAGAGCTGTATTCTACCTAGGCCACATCGTAGAGCTAGAATGCTTTGAGGTCTAGCTCTACCATGTGGTGGATCTAGAATTACATTTGAGGTCTAGCTCTACCATGTGGTAGAGCTAGAATGCATTGATCTAGCTGTGTACCATGCAAATCAACAAAACCAATTACTCCAAGAAGAGACCATGACGAGAACCAAGGAGCTAGAATTACATTTGATCTAGCTCTACCATGTGGTGGATCTAGAATTACATTTGAGGTCTAGCTCTATCACGTGGTAGAGCTGTATTCAACCTAGACCAAATTTTAGAGCAAGAATGCTTTAAGGTCTAGCTCTACCATGTGGTGGTGGAGCTAGAATTAATTTGAGATCTAGCTCTATCATGTGGTGAAGCTAAAATGCATCGATCTAGTTGTGTACCATGCGGATCAACAAAATCAATTACTCCAAGAAGAGATCTACTTCACATGACAAGAACCAAGAAGCTAGAATTGCATTTGATCTAGGTCTACCATGTGGTAGAGCTGTATCCAACCTAGACCACATCGTAGAGCTAGACTGCTTTGAGGTCTAGCTCTACCATGTGGTGGAGCTAGAATTGCATTTGAGGTCTAGCTCTACCATGTGGTAGAGCTATGCATTGATCTAGTTGTATACCATGCAAATCAACAAAACCAATTGCTCTAAGAAGAGACCATGAGGAAAACCAAGGAGATAAACAAGTGTGTTGAATGGCGCTGGGACCCAACTGTCCGAATCCGGGTTCTTGAAAAAAGATGCACGAGCATGCCAAATGGCAGAAATTTCCAACCGTGGCCCAAACAGCACCGAAGAGGCATGAAATTTGAATCATGCATGGACAAATGTGTGGCAACCAACCCGGATCTTTCTTGTTGTGTTTAGATGCGATTCGGACTCATTTCGGATCCGAAACTCTGTTATGGCGATTTTGCACTGTCTTCGCCGAGACCCAACTTTGATGCACTAGGAGAAGTGATTGCGATGCCCAAATCTATGCACGGAGTGATGTGGACATAGAGCAACTTCCCTAGCACAAGTCCGTGTGGTCCGTTCTCTCATGGGGTCCCAGATCCATTTTGCATCGTTCTATGCAAAGAAATTAATTTTAATAATTAATATCAGTGATATCCATGCATATTCATAGGTGAATATGTACATGGAGTAAATTAAAATTTTTCTATAGAATGCACAAACAGGGGGAATTACTCTTTTGGAATAACATAAAAACAAACTTTCTTTTCCACAAAAATATGAAAAATTTTGCCATAACCTCCTTTGTATGACTAACCATTTCTCATTTTTATCATTCTAATTCTAACTTAAATTAACCCCAATTAGATGTATAGTACTCTAATCTACACAATTTTTAATTTCCAAGAGAATAAACAAAAAGAAAAGTTTAATTAATTTTTTTGTTAATCATTTTAGGATAAAGAAAGGCTGGAATGTAAAGAAGAGAAGGAGGTGGCCTATTCATCAAGGCATAGCATTAGAATTTACTTTAATCAACTATAAAACAAGAAAATCAAGAAAACCATAGATTTAAAATTTTTTAAAAAAAGAAAAATTAGCTTACATGGAGTTGTAAGCTTTCCTTTGTCTTGAGGGATTGAGGGTTCTACTCTTGTTTTAAGCAAGAGTGGCCACCAATTACTTTGGACATAGAGCAACTTCCCTAGCACAAGTCCGTGTGGTCCGTTCTCTGATGGGGTCCCGGATCCTCAACTTCTAACTGTTCGAATCTGGGTTCTCAAAATAGATGCACGAGCGTGGCAAATGGCAAAAATTTCCAATAGTGGCCCAAACGGCGCCGAAGAGGCATGAAATTCGAATCGTGCATGGAAAAATGTGTGGCAAGCAACCCGGATCTTTCTTGTTGTGTTTAGATGCGATTCGGACTCATTTCGGACCCGAAACTCTGTTATGGAGATTTTGCACTATCTTCACTGGGACCCAACTTTGACGCGCAGGGAGAACTGATTGCGATGCCAAATCCATGCACGGAGTGATGTGGACATAGAGCAACTTCCCTAGCACAAGTCCGTGTGGTCCGTTCTCTGATGGGGTCCCATATCCTCAACTTCTAACTGTCCGAATCCGGGTTCTCGAAAAAGATGCACGAGCGTGTCAAATGGCAAAAATTTCCAACCGTGGCCTAAACGGCACCAAAGAGGCATGAAAATTGAATCAAGCATGGACAAATGTGTGGCAAGCAACCCTAATCTTTCTTGTTGTGTTCACATGCGTTTGGGACTCATTTCGAATCCGAAACTCTGTTATGGCGATTTTGCACTATCTTTGCCGAGACCCAACTTTGACGCATTGGGAGAACTGATTGCGATACCCAAATCCATGCACGGAGTGATGTGGACATAGAGCAACTTTCCTAGCACAAGTCTATGTGGTCCGTTCTCTGATGGGGTCCCGGATCCTCAACTTCTAACTGTTCGAATCCGGGTTCTCGAAAAAGATGCACGAGCGTGCCAAATGGCAGAAATTTCCAACAGTGGCCGAAACGGCGCCGAAGAGGCATGAAATTTGAATCATGCATGGACAAATGTGTGGCAAGCAACTCGGAACTTTCTTGTTGTGTTCAGATACGATTCGGACTCATTTCGGATCCGAAACTCTGTTATGGCGATTTTGCACTATCTTTGCCGAGACCCAACTTTGACGCACTGGGAGAACTGATTTTGCGATGCCCAAATCCATGCACGGAGTGATGTGGACATAGAGCAACTTCCCTAGCACAAGTCTGTGTGGTCCGTTCTCTCATGGGGTCCCAGATCCTCAACTTCTAACTGTCCGAATCCGGGTTCTCCAAAAAGATGCACGAGCGTGCCAAATGGCGAAAATTTCCAACCGTGGCCCAAACGGCGCCGAAGAGGCATTAAATTCGAATCATGCATGGAAAAATGTGTGGCAACCAGCCCGGATCTTTCTTAATGTGTTCAGATGCGATTCGGACTCATTTCGGATCTAAAACTCTGTTATGGCAATTTTGCACTATCTTTGCCGGGACCCAAATTTGACGCACTGGGAGAAGTGATTGTGATGCCCAAATCTGTGCACGGAGTGATGTGGACATAGAGAAACTTCCCTAGCACAAGTCCGTGTGGTCTGTTCTCTGATGGGGTCCCGGATCCTCAACTTCTATCTGTTTGAATCCGGGTTCTCGAAAAAGATACACGAGCGTGCCAAATGGCGGAAATTTCCAACAGTGGTACAAACGGCGCCGAAGAGGCATGAAAATTGAATCATGCATGGACAAATGTGTGGCAAGCACCCTGGATCGTTCTTGTTGTGTTCAGATGCGATTCGTACTCATTTCGGATCCGAAACTCTGTTATGGAGATTTTGCACTATCTTTGTCGGGACCCAACTTTGACGCGCTGGGAGAACTGATTGCGATCTCCAAATGCATGCACGGAGTGCTGTGGAATAGAGCAACTTCCCTAGCACAAGTCTGTGTGGTCTGTTTCTGATGGGGTCCCGGATCCTCAACTTCTAACTGTCCGAATTCGGGTTCTCAAAAAAGATGCACGAGCGTGCCAAATGGCGGAAATTTCCAACCGTGGCCCAAACGGCGCCGAAGAGGCATGAAATTTGAATCATGCATGGACAAATGTGTGACAAGAAACCCGGATCTTTCTTGTTGTGTTCAGATGCGATTCGAACTCATTTCGGATCCGAAACTCTGTTATGGCGATTTTGCACTATCTTTGCCGGGACCCAACTTTGACGCGCTGGGAGAACTGATTACGATGCCCAAATCCATGCACGGAGTGATGTGGACATAGAGCAACTTTCCTAACACAAGTCCGTGTGGTCCGTTCTCTTATGGGGTCCCAGATCCTCAACTTCTAACTGTCCGAATCTAGGTTCTCGAAAAAGATGCAGGAGCATGGTAAATGGCAGAAATTTCCAACAGTGGCCCAAATTGCGCCGAAGAGGCATGGAATTCAAATCGTGCATGGAAAAATGTGTGGCAAGCAACCCGGATCTTTCTTGTTGTGTTCAGATGCGATTCGGACTCATTTCGGATCCGAAACTCTGTTATGGCGATTTTGCACTGTCTTTGCCAGGACCCAACTCTGACGCTGTCGTAACGTGTGCGGTATAGCCAGGAAAGTACAAGACTTCTAGCTGTGAGAGTAGGTACCAAATCTAACAAGGAAACTCACACACAAAATTTTCCAAGGAGTATAGGACACCTCCATTTTTAATGACATATACATGTGTCAATTCACCTCAATACATCCTTGAATTCATCCTGATGATTGCACAAAATTGTGTTCCAAGTGCTTGTCCCTTTTTAGGCATAGATTCACTGGCTCCTTTTTCCAAATCCCTCGAACCAATCACATGTAGGCATAACATAACCTTCAATTTTTTTCCAACATACATGTGACCATTTACATTCTATACATCCAGTACCATCAAATCCATCATTTCAAGATGTTCTTTATCACCTGAAAACCTGCTTTTAAATTCTAACATCTCACAAGCAAAAGATGGCATACGGCATAGCTATCACATGCTCATGATTTCCAAAATTCAATCAAGCAGAAGTAAGACCAACTTCCCGCGATTTAAATGTACTTTAGATACCTTTTTCCCACAAATCACCAAGTTCCAAAACCATTAACTTGTTCTCCAAAGCCTTCTACTCATTTTCCAAATCCTTTAAGGATTTATGAGTTATACGCCTTTTTCTAAATCGAAAGAAGTAGTAAAAAAAACACTTATCTGAACGTTTTCGAGTGAATTTTCTCTTTGATTTTATTTTTGCTAATCTCAAAAGTCGCTTCACAGCTGACTACGCGATGGAGAAAACGTGCGAAGCAAAAGTCGCTTCACAGCAGACTGTGCGATGGAGAAAACATGGAAATAGCTGAAAGCATCTCTTCATGTAGTACTCAATTCCCTCTTCAATTCTAGCACCTACAAGCTATGAACAGTAGATATATCATTCATTTGAATTTCTCTGGTAGCCAGCGCTCTGGTTCTCCCGTTTTCTGCAGATATCCGAACTCTGATATGCGCCGCCCTGACACTCTGGTTTTTTTTCCTCTTTTTCCCGCAAGGAATGCGGCGCCTCACCACCTTTTGCAGCCCAAGATTCGGGATTCCATTTTCAAAAGGCTGGGCTCGCTTATATTTTTCATAATATCTAGAAATTTCCCAATAAAATATTCCTTTTTATGCCACGCATTCTGCCACCTGCCACCTTGCATAATTAATTTCAGCTGGCGCTTGCTTATCTTCCTTTTTCATTACCTCAACCTTTTTCGCATCCTCTTGCATAGTAGCATCTACATAGATGTTATACATAAATAAATACGCTGCCTTGTCCTTTCTATCCAATTGCACTGCATGCTCAAAAGCATGCCTTCCAAGCTCCACATTGTCCCATTTCTGATAAGCCCCCAACATGGTATGCCACACCACAATATCAAGATGGACCTGCATCTTCTTTATCATCAATACCGCTTTCTCTAGTTGGCCAGCACGGCCAAGGAAATCAATAATGCAAGCGTGGTGCTCAAGAGTTGGGGTAATGTCATAATCTTCGCTCATGAACTCAAAGTATGCCTGGCCCTTATCCACTAAACCTGTGTGATTGCATGCATTAAGTACACTAATGGAGGTGACCAAATTTGGCTTTATACCTTCTCCTATCATTTTGTCAAAGAGATGGAAAACATTTTCACTTTCTCCAAGCTTTAAGTCTTCTGGCATCAAACCTTTGCATTTCCATACATGTTAAGAAGGGTGTTCCCTACTACAAGGTCCACCATATGCATAAAACTCCATAACTCACACCACACTCATGTACAGAGGCTTCGAGACCTGGCTCAGCCTCAGCTCATCTTATTGAACCTCATTTACAATATGAACATATGTACTCAGGCATCATATAATGACTCATCATGGCACTTAACCCATGCATCTGGATTTGCATTTAATGGTTTCATATGCATGGTTTCACACCATAGGCGTGCCATGGCACGACATCCACCCCCTCTAAACCTGCACATCCTCTGGTATGTGCCAAATCATCATCAAGATCCACATATAACTGGATGTCGTCTTCATCTTCTGCATTACCAGGAAGATCATCCTCTTCCTCTTCAACCATATCCATACTACCACTGTCAAGCCTCTCATCCTGAGTCTCCTGTGAATCAAAAGGATCACTATCATGCCTTCTTTTAAATATCTTGATTCTTTTGCCTGCCACAAGATTCTTTATTTCTGTTCCATCAAGCTCACATAGAGTATACATGGCATTTCCATGCACATGCTTGACAATGTAAGGGCCAAACCATCTTTTTGCAAATTTTCTTTGAACAGTGAATTGGTTGTCAAGGCTACTGTGTCTTCTATCAAATCTTTCTTTATTTTTCAACCTTGCATTTTTCAAGCGAGCTTTAGCAAGCTCTACATCTTCAGGCCTCCTCTCCAACTGTCTTATTCGCAATGCAAGGAGGTCATCTCTGCTCAATCCTTCCACCCAGGGCAATACATTCCAAGTTAGAACTACTTCTTCAACTGGCATCACTGGCTTCTGACCATACATTAATTCTGCAGGCATGTATCCTGTCACTGAGCTATGAGTTGTACGGTCAGCCCACAAGGCATATGGTAGCAGCTTTGGCCACTCTCGCATTCTTTCTCTGCATGCCTTAGCCAAAGCTTTAATGATTGGAGGATGTCCTCGCTCACTTTTTCCATTGCCCTCAGGATTGTAAGCACATGTTAGGGACAGTTTGATACCAATTCTAGAGAAGAATTCCCTTGCTTCTTTAACATCTAGCTCACCCCTATCAGCTGTTATTTTCCCAACACAACCATACCGGCAAATCACATCTTCCAAGAGAAATTTACATACTATTTCCGTACTCTTTGTTCTAAGAGCACGCCCCTCTACCTGATTTATCAAATCTTCTCTTGCAAGTGCTATATACCGCATCTGCCAAATTCCCAAAGGCATTGTAACTAGATCCACTACCCATTTGTAGTGCATGGCAGGTGGGTAGGTTGGTTGCAATCCATCACGATGTCGCACATTTGAGTACATTTGACATACCATGCATGTTTCCACATATTGGGAAATATCCTTGTACATTCCTTTCCACCAATATTTTTCCTTTATTTTGGTAAAGGTGGCCCACACACTTCGATGTCCAGCCCAGAGACTCTCATGGAATTCTTTCACAAGCTTCCCTTGAGTCTCTTTATCACATATGACTCTCTGTGGCATAGCATTCCTCTGCTTAGGATGCTTCCAGAGGTACCCATCCTTTAGGAAATAACCATATGCTTTTCTGCGGATCCTCTTTAATTCTGAGTCAGACCAATTTTCTTGCCTTGTCAAAGTACTCAAATATTGACCAATAAGCAACCAATCTCCTTCATATATTTCCTCAATAAAAGACTCAAGTGCATTTGATAGGCAAATATGGTCCCCTTTTGCATATGCTATAGTATAGAACTTTGTACCCACATCATCAACGTCACTAATCATCTCCTTTTCATCTTCATACCTGGCTCTTGATAGCATATCTGCAATTGGATTATCTTTTCCCGCAATATGCTCAAACTCAGGATTTAGTGACTTGATATAAGCAATCCACCTAAGCATAGCAATATCTGGAGTGGTACAGCTTGCTATCATCCCAAGAAGTGGCAAGCAATCTGTTTCCACAAGTACAGATGCCCCAATAAGATATTCTTTTTCACATTTTAGAGCAGTGACTATTCCCCATAACTCTCTCTTGATCTGTGGATACTTTCGTTGTCGAAAGCTTAATACCTTTGCTCCAAATCTGATTACATACCTGTGATTATCCTCATCATCTTGCCCTGCTGCCCATCCTATCCCAGTAGGACTAGTATCAACTGTAACAATCACAGGCCTGCCACACTCATAATCTGCCTTTCTTAGAGTAGGTGATAATTGGAGCAAACATTTCAGCTTCCGCATAGCTTTAATATGTACTGCACTCCACAGAAATTTTTGATTTTTCCTCAAAAGTTGATAAAGAGGATCTGCTACATGTGCATAATGTGGGATCCAAATAACATAAAAGACACATGCTCCAAGAAATCTCCTCAGCTCTGTAACATTAATGCATGTCTCTTTCATTCTTTGTATTGCATCTATCTTGGCTAGACAAGGTCGGCGTCCACTAGTACTACAAAGATGTCCCACTATTAGCACTTCACCAACTCCAAACACTGATTTCAGCCCAGATAAAGTAAGATTCACTTCTTCAAGCCTGGATAGAATCATATCACAATCCTTTATATGATTTGCCACAAACTTGCGGCACCCCTTTGAATCCAAATCCCCATCTTTGTCTTTCTCATCACAGCCCTTTATTGGCACATCATCCAAAAATGGCGTAGTTTTTTGTGGTATGAAGTCTCGTAAGACTTTATTCATTCCATTCATCATATGTGCCACTGAGTTGGTGGCTCCCTGTGGTAAGGTACACATCCTTACTAATCCCAAAGGAGTTCTCATTGTGGTCAAGTCCCTGCTTTGTATATCCAGCTGGAACTGATCATATCCCGAATACAGATCACCCATAGAGTATATAGCTTTCCCTGCAAATGCTTCTGCAAACTCATCCACAATCGGACCTGCTCCCACATTCCTGATTGTGACTTTGTTTACAGGTTGCATGTCTTGAATAAAGCGCAATGTCCCATTTTTCTTTGGCACAATAAACCATCTGTTGGAATAAGGGGCACATGATGGCTCCAAGATTCCCATCCTGATCTTTTCTTTTAGTAATTCCATCAGCTTTGGCAAGAGAGCCTTTGGTACTGGAATTGGCCGCAGGTTCCAGGGCACATGTGGAACAGTAAAAATCACCATTGGTGCTGTTACACTTGGATCAACACAGCCTATCTCATGCGGCTGAAAAGCAAAGGCTTTCCCATGTTTTATAAGCATCTCCTCAAAGCATTCCCTTTCAACTGACAACAGAAAATCCTTCTCACCAATCTTCAGCTCTTTTAGAGTTTCTTGAGTAAACTTATGCCCAATTTTCTTCGGATCTCTAAGATTTGGTTGCATAGAAGCTTCATCTATCTTCTCCTTGCTTCCTGGTGGCAAAGGCAAGGCAACTGGTTTCACCTTCTTTGCAACTGTTTTGTACTTTGTATCAACATGAGCATCCATCTCGCAATTCATGTTTTTACATTCCACCCCCTCGAATTCCTGGATTATATCATACATCTCCACAGATGACACCTTTATCGTTTCATTTCCACCCTGTAAGCATGCTCTTCCCATATCAAAAAGCACATCCATAGTATCTACAAATGACACCTCATCAAGCATCCCTGAAATAAACTCATTCTTCTTCAAAAGACCACACTGCTCAAAACTTTTTTGTTCATTTTGTATATGTTTTCGCATGCCACGCTTCAAATCCTTGCTTTTTACAAAAACCAGTGACCCATAGCTGGAGAATCCCTGAAAATTTGCTGAAAAGCTATTTACATTGATTGAGTCCTGCGAGAACTCATTTTCCCTTGTACCATTGGAATCCCGCTTTACAATGGCACCTGGCCAAAATCCCTCATCTCCCTGTAATTCATGAATTCTCTGTTTATCTTTGGGAGTGACTGTGCTCGAAGAGACTCACGATTCCTTTCATGGTTAATACAAACTGTCAAAAACTGAACAGCTTTTTTGCCATCTTTACTCCTTATTCTTGCATATGCCGAACCATCATCCAAAACCTTTGTTTCCATCCTTACAGCTGTAATGTAGGGTTGCCCAAGGATGAGGGGATACGATGACATCTCCTGAACAAAGAAGTTCTGATCATCTTTCACATCCCCTATAGTTACCCTTACATTTGGACATGCTGCATAAAGCTCTCTAGATGAGTTATTAGCTGCTTTAATCATCCACCCATGATCCACATCCATTGGCCACTTACATTTGTTGTAGAGATTTTTAGCCATAAGATTTATTTCAGACCCATGATCAATTAGAGCGACATATGGCTCTTCCAAATCACCTATCTTGACAAGGGTTTCAGTAGTTGCTCTTGCCCAATGGCTCCTGGAGTAATGACTCTTTGTAAGAACTTCTTTTTCATCATCCTCTTCCACAAAGCGCACTTGTCGTGCCCCATCAGCAGAGTGATTACATTCCACCACATTTTCTCTCTCTTCCTTTTGCTGTACCTGTACTCCATGAGTCTTAGAAGTGCTTGCCTCCCCTTGTGATGGAATAGATTCAATTATGGACTGCCTTTTCCTTCATATAATATCAATTATCTCATCATGAAATTCTTTCTTTGCAATCCCCAAGACTTCCCCTAGTGTAAATTCCACCCTGCTGTTTAGAATCCTCTCTTCAAGCACCTTTTTGAGATCTGTTGCAGCTTCAATATCAGATTGAAGCTTGTAGAGTGGACTTTTCCCTTTACCCTTCTCCTTCTCATGCTTCATTTTTGCTGGCACTTCTTCCATTGATACTTCCTGTGGAGGTCTGCTATGCGGTGGAGGCATTTGTGATGGCCCAGAATCCTTCTTTTCACTTCCACGTGTAACTCTTTTTGATGGCCCTCCTTCCTCATTTTTCCTTTTTCGCTTCTCCTCTACCTGTGCCTCATTATTTTGGCATTTAGCAATATAGGCATGAACAGATAAAGAATCCACAGGCTCCTCCCAGCCAGTCTCAAGACGTATACAATCACCTGCCTCATGCAAAGCTTGCTTAGACACCTTCTTTGACGCAATTAATTCCATTGTTGATGGCCAAAAATCCTCATTCTCATAATCCTCATCATTCTCAAATCCCTGCTTTAATTGACCAACCTTTAATCCATAGGTTGCTGCCTCAACCATAGAAATGGCATGACTAGCAGCCATATCCTCAACTAGCTTTTTCATCCCTCCTTTCCCAAAGTTTGTACTCAATGGAAGACCAGTCTCTGTAAGATGGATTTTCCCATCTTTGAAAAACACAAGTTGATTTTTAAGAGCTTCTTTATAGCTAGCACAATATTTCTTTGCATGTTCTGGGTCATCACACCATATGCATCTGTATGTAAACCCTTCTTTGCTTTGAGGCCTTTGCATAGAAGCCTGCCCCAATGGTAGCCCCTTTTCTTCAATCCTGGACATCTTCAATTTTAGGTCACGCATACCCTTAATAAGCTCATCCATCGGCCCTTCTACCTTTGGGATTGTAGCAGCTGGTTTTGGTAGATTCTCAGGGGTAACAGCAGTTATGGGGGTTGCAGAGCCCATCACCATTTTATCCCTCCTCCGCTGCCGCTTTGCTAACATGGTGACCGCATCCTCAACATCATTCCAATCACTCTTTAATCCCTGCTCTGTATCCTTATCCTCAAGGAGGATTTCCAATTTCTCTTGGAGATCTTTCCCAGCTGCCTGTAAGAAGAGCTCTGTTTTTTCTCTGTCCAAAGTTGTGCGTTCTATCCTTGACAGCTGGGCATAGCGCTTCTCAAACTCTCTTAGCAATTCTGTGGCAGAAATTCCCATTTTAGGTTTTGTGACCCATTCCAAGAAAGTTCGTTTGGTCACTCGCTCAGAATCTTCCATGAAATATTCGTCCTTTAAAGCAAGCTTAAACTCCTCCCAATTTCTGCCACCATGTGCTGTCTGCAATCCTCTTATGCGCTCTCTTATTTCAGGAACACATACCAGCTCAAAACTTCAAACCATATCCTCCTCAGTCACCCTGTTCTTCTAAAGAATGATAGCATGATGCAAACTATCAATCAAGGGACTATCTTATATGTGTTTCCATTTGAATGTGTCAACTTTCAACAACTTGGTGATGATTGTGTGGGTGTGGCTATTGAAAGTGTAAATGAATTTCAAACTATGCCGCAAGTGGATAGTATCACCCTAGTTAAATGGCCTATTAAACAGCTGACAATGCTGGATGGGAGCCCATTGCAACACTATGTTCCGCTTAATGGCATGCATGTTGAACATGCTGATGTATGTAATGAGGATAATAATGGAGATGTAACTAATGAGGTTATTGTTGCCCAAACCTCTGCAAAAAGACGCTACACTTTCATAAGCAGGATTCCAAAGCAGAGACCACAACCAGCTTCTGCATTATATATGTCACGTGAATCAGTTCAAAGGATTTCATCCATTGATTGTTGTGCAAAAAAATGTTGTCAGCTAATCGATCGTGATGTACTAATGAGGATACGACAAGACTTTGGAGACAATCTCAGGACTCTCGTACAAATTATGTATATGATGTGCTTTCTACAGCTTGGCATCGTGATTCAGCTCAAAAAATTAAATATGAATTTAGGTTAAATGGGTGATTGTTTGTTGTAGAGCATGGTATGAGATGCATGGTATACCAAAGACATCCTTTTACTGTTACAGGGAAAAGTTTGAGCCCGGTGTGTGTCAATATCTGCATGGAAACACAGGGGTATTGAGGAGAGGCCTACAACATGCTAGTGAGGCAAGAGCACTACTTGATGAATTTGTGAACATGAACTCCGAGCCTGCGCCACACAAAAGTAGAACAATGCTAGATGGCCAAAGGAAACCAGGTTGTCGATTCCATCAATATTCAAACAAGTTGACATTTTAAATGAAATCAACACAACACTTGAGCAGTTGGGACATGAGAAGAGGCTATCAAAGTCATCGTTTAGTAGAATTTGGAATAAAGAGTACCCACAAGTGTCCCTAACAAAGGCAAGTAAGTTCTCCAAGTGCACCTTGTGTAGTGGTCTCAAGGCAAAACTAGAAGCCAAACCAAGTCTAGAAGAAAGAGCAAGGCTCCTTAGTGAAAGAGATATTCACATGCGACAACAACAAAGTTGCAGGAGCTTATACTATGCATGGCGCATATTTTCGAAAACCCAACCACAAAAGTATGTATGCATCATCCATGACAAGATGGATCAAAAGAAAACAGCCATTCCCAGACTATGGGTCCTTCCCAAGGGTGTGGATTCGGGATATAATTTACCAATTGCATTGATTGGTATGATCACTCATGGCCATGCAGAAGGTCATTATGGACACTTTATTTTGAATGGTTTATGGTCATCTGATCCCAATCTAACAATTGGCTCAATTGCAAGTTGTTTACATAACTTAGAGAGGATGGATAAGCATCCTCTTGGTGATCTAGTAACAAATGGGCTTCCAAGGAGCAATGTTTCACTTCTACATGCTTTAAATTCAAGGACAGCTTTAGACAACCACAATATGAGTGATGGTAAAGATCCCATTGTTGAACCATGTATAAATCAGGGAAACACAATGAATTGGGTTTCCTCGTTTCGCAAGTTGCCAAGCAAGAAGCACTTATAGGTCACTCCAAACCACTTCTATTCATGGAAGGAGACACACCGGTAATGCAATTTAAGGCACTTATAGCTATTAGTAATTGGAGTGGAAGTATCCGTCTTTGGAAGATAGACAATGAAGGTAAACCAAGGTTACCAAAAGGAGATCCACCTCTACTACCAATGGCCGAGCATATAAAGATGCATGCAGAAGTAATATCAGGATTGAAGGGTTACATAAAATTTTGGCTGAATCTAAGTAATGGTTCATTTGTGCCAAGATATTATAGGCCCATGATAGATTATTGGAGTAATGTAATCGAAGAGCTTGGAAAACCAATACAATCAAAAGGCAAGAAAGTACACAAATTTTTGGCCAAAATCTGAAGGGTCTATCAATTAGATCATATGAATGTTGAACAATTGCAGGCACAAAGATTCTTAGGTATTGAAGAACATAATGATCATTATTGTGGGCCTGGGGCCTGCACACGGGATAAACCAAGGGAGGCATTTAACCCTGTGCTACATGTTCAGCAAGGACACTTTGTCATGCTGCACCCAGATGACACAAACATCTATCCAGTTTGGCTTGCTATGGCTGAATCAGATATTGATGATGAGCCTACATCACCAAATTACAAGAAACTCTTGATTCAATATTGGGGACCTTGTGCAAGGAAGAAAGGTTTGACAGATACTCAAGCTTATGCTGATTGTTGGAAGGGATATTGGCAAATTAATGAGGCAGAACAACAAGTATGGGAAAATGCTGATGCAATTCTTTGGTCGTGGAGACCAAGGAATCCACCACCATACAAAAGAATCAAGATACCAGAAAAGGAAGCCCGTAAAGCAAAAGCATGCTTAGGCTTGGCTTGTGAGGATGAAGCTCGTATTGATGGTTCCTTCAATGAGGAGTAGAATTTGTAGATACAATATTGACAATGTGGATTTTTAGGTTATAACTCTAATATCCAAAAGAGATGTGCTTTGGTACTATCTTCTTTATTTTTTATTTTCACTTATTGAATGAAATTTTTCTTTGTGCCTCCTACATTTTTTTGATATAATAATGTTTCTATCTTATTTGTTCAATTGTTTCATAAATTTTGTGCAGTGTACAACTCAATTGGTGCAGATCCTTGCAAAGAAACAAATACCACTTTCTTATTAATGGTGTTTATCAACACCACCTTCCTACATGATTATCAAACTCCTTTCAAATATGTTTATGCACAAATACTAATTATACCACTTTTTTGGTTCGAACAGTGCTTATCTCAACACTACCTTCCTCCGTTCTATATTAAGAAATTCCACAATAACTTTCCCCACATTAAGTGGGAAATTCCCATAATACATGAAACCTCTCAATTTCAAAATTCCCATAATGCGGGATTTTTCCCATAATACCTAATATCGATTTTGAGATCTACCTTCACTGCTCTATGTGCCCTTCTTTCATAGTGCATATAGTCTGTGTCTTTCTAGATCGCTATTTAATCTCCTTTATCTTAGTGTCTTTCTAGATTGCTATTTAAGCTCCCTCACGGGAGCACATAGAGTTCTTAATATGAAGGACCTACTAACATTAGTTTACAAAATAATTTGTTATTTAATTTTTCAATTTTTCTTGATGAGTTCTTAATATGAAGGACCTACTATTTGTGTTAACTCGCAAGTTAAATATATACATGGGTTCATTGCTTTCAACATATTTAGATTATTAATTTTGAGAATTAGCTTCATTGGCATGTGTGTTCTTCTTTCACATTTCATAGAGTCTTTTGTTTCAGTGTCTAGATCGCTATCTATGCCCCTTCACAAGAGCACAAGGGTAACATTGGTTTGCAAAGTAATTGAAAATTAGTATCTGTCTCTTCTTGTTGAGTTCTTGTGCTACAAAGGTTATGCTATTTGTGTTAACTCACAAGTTATATTTTTTTACATGGTATTAGGACTTGGGCTCTGAACAAGGCTTTGCAGCAAGTTGACATGTGAAGATTTAGATAAATGGCTCAATCTATGGGAAACGACCTTTGAACACAACAAATTGTAATGAAGGTGCCAATTACACACTCTCTAATCGAAATGGCTCAATCTGTAGGAAATGGACCTCAGACACAACAATTGGCAAATGATGGTACCAGTTACACCTAAAAGTTAAGATGAAGTCAATTTTATTTTATATTAGTTGTGGGAGTGATAGTTAGGGGGGTGGGGAGTCTATCTTGTCCATCTACGGTGTGCATCTAAAAGCTGATGTTATAAAAAGCAACAAACTTTTTCTAGGGATGTACGGCCTACATTAGCAAACCTGATGGTAATTTGGCCTGTTTTTAAGTTTTCCTTGACCTTCCCCCTATTGATCCATGGCCTTCCAATAACACGGGGTGTATAAGTGATTTTTTAACACTTATTGTACATACT